>NC_142928.1:57614646-57634646 GCF_046866305.1 Octopus bimaculoides
TGATGATGATGGTGATGATATCTGTGAACAAATGCAGGTTTTGCCTCTTGGTTAAAAAGTTTGCTTTGCAGTCATAAGTTTCCAGTTTCACTCCCACTATATGACATCATTTGCAGGTGTGTTTTACCTAAATCTCAATTTGGCCCTGACCTTGTGAATGAAACTGAGTAGATTGAAATTATGAAGAAGCCCATTAGATGGCTTTTACTTGTAGTTCAATAATACACCTTGCAACACAGTATGTTACATTGACTCTACCTGACAATTATGCTAAAGGTACAAATGCCTATGAAATATTCCACCACTTATACCATAAGCCAATGGGATGGGGATGTATTTGGTTGAACAACTGTAATAGTCATTGTTGAATCTAACAGAGATTCATTTACACGTTTTTACATGTAAATGAATGTATGTGTGTGTATATTTGAGTGTTTTGTTTTAACCTATTACAGTAATAAAAGTCTTACAAATTATTCATCACCCCAGTACTTCTTAATTCAAAATATAAAGGCTTAAATTGATTCAAAACGAGTCTTTGAATGTGTTTAAATTTACTTCTATCTGATTGATCATTGATCATTACAAACTGCTTAATTTGATGAAAATAGTTTCATTTATTCAACTAAGATGATACAGATTAATTATATGATATTTCTGTGTATTGCACTACAGAAACATTGCTTAAGCAATATTTCTTTCAATGTTTTTACTGCTTTCAATCACTCCTGGTCAATTCACATCTTCAGTATAACAAAACTGCTTCTAAAAGTCTAACCTTCCTCTTCAGAATCAGAAAATACTTCAGCACCTTGCCCCACCCCACAACTGAACAACTTTAAACTCTCAGCAGAGCTGCAAGGAGGCCCACTATGGTATTTGGCAGTCATATTTGGGCAGTGTCATTGCTGCACACACAGACAACTTATGGTGCATCTGCAGAAAGACCACTGGAGATAGACATGAAGGCACTTATAAATATACTCTAACTTGTGCCTTCTTTCTATGTTTCACTGCTTCAATAGTTTCTGCTCTTCGGAACCAACTGATTCCACCACCTCCACTTAGGCACTCCCAACTCTCTTGTCACAAGTCTCATTCCCAATATTGTATTTATCTGTCGCCCTTACACACTGCTCTAACTGCCCAGTCATTCTTCTCCTGAACATAGATGTTCTAAAATTCACTCCATGCACATAATTTTTCCTGCAGCAATTGACTTGCAGCTGTTCAAAAAGAATGTTAACAGCATCAGTCTCACCCATTGGGGACTGCAAAAGCTATTGGCATACAGTGCCTTCCTCTAAACCAAAACAATAAAAAAAATTGGATTTTTCCAAAATAATTAATCTTTATATATTTGTGATCTCAATTCCATAAAGTATAAGTTAGTATAGTTGCAATAGAACTCTGTAATGTAAAATACTAGCTTGTTGGTCTGTAGCAGGCTAGCTTCCTCCTGTCTACTCTCAGGAATATATAATGACACTGTTTACTTTCTAACTGAGAGATTTTGTGGAATGAAAAAAAATTTAATTACTGTAATTTCACTTGAAGAGAAAATGCTGAACATTTTGTTCATGATGTTGCTGCTGATGTAAATCGTTATATTCTAACATCATGGAATTTTATCTCATATCATGTAAATGATGTTCTGCAATACTCTCATTAGACACTTTTAATAGTCAAACTTTGCAACAGTTGCATTAATGACCATTCAAAGTGATAGCAGCCTTGTAAATGCTGAAGTGAAGGTTTTGTTCTTTACATAAAACCTTGTAGACAACATATGCATAATTTATAAGAATTAACTAATATGTCTATATTATAATGACAATAAGTTGCAATAAAATAATAGCATAACTTGGAGAATAGATCTTTGACTACTTTGAACTTTGTCACTAGTAACTGCCCTTTGCTTTTTTCCCTCTGGTCCATCAAAAGTTTATTCCCTGAGTGGCAGTGGCATTCTAGTCTAGTTGGATGTCTACACCTCCATATGAGCTTCTGTATTGTCACCTATATATTTTACAATCCTCTTGTACAAAGCCAGTAAAGCTTGTCTATTTCATTTACTGACAAGTCCCAAGACACTTCCCCATAGACAGACAAATCCTGTTTTCTTATGTTCATCAGAGCTAATTGCTTTACTAGAACCAATGAAATAAAGTGGTATTTTGAAAGCACACTTTTTCTTTACATCCCACGAGTCTAGGTGCTATTACTAGTTAGTTTGCCCAATATCTATTGTGACCAATGAGAGCGAGATTCTTTTCATTGACAAACTGGTTAATATCAGTCATATTTTGTTGGCGGCAAAATTTGCAATAAAAAATAGTTTATTATCTTTAACATATCTCTTAAATACCCTTTTAAAGACTAGCCACTCAACAGCATGAAATAAACAAATAATAAACCTTTCACAGCACAATTATTGCAACCTACCCAAGAATTTTATTTAGCAGCTATTTACCTTGTTAAGAGAGCAGCAAAGAGTAGTAAATTTTCAAATCTCATGCACCAAGTGGGTGTAGATTTAAAAACCATAAAATTACAAAGCAGTAATAATGGAGTTCATTAGAAAAGCATTGCAGAAAAAAGTTATATTTACTTAATGAAAATTTACAGAAAATAACATAGAAGTTGTAATACATGTGGTTGCTTAGAAAAGAGCAGCAGTAGAATAAAATGTAGCTTTTATTAAGCTAACCATTGAGAGAGCCATAGAAATTTTGTAAAAATATTAGTGATGGGGCAATGCAGAAGATAAAGAGAGACTGTAGAGCTGCTGGGGTAATTAGTGGTAGTTATAAGCTATTCATTTAACAACAACAATCTCTGGATGAAAAATTAAAAGGGAATTGAAATGACATATACTTTCTATTCTCCTGTGCTCTATTGAAAAGTGAAGTTAATTAATTTGATGTGGAGGCTTTTTCTAAATGTCTAATACCATCTCTCTCTTTCTCTCTCTCTCTCTCTCTCTCTCTCTCTCTCTCTTTCTCTCTCTCTCTTTCTCTCTCTCTCTCTCTCTCTCTCTCTCTCTCTCTTCTCCTCTCTCTCTCTCTCTCTCTCTCTCTCTTCTCTCTCTCTCTCTCTCTCTCTCTCTCTCTCTCTTCTCTCTCTCTCTCTCTCTCTCTCTCTCTCTCTCTCTCTCTCTCTCTCTTCTCTCTCTCTCTCTCTCTCTCTCTTACCCTTCCTCCTATGTATTGTAAAGCTGGTAAATTAAGGATCAAACAATTGATAGCATTGCACTGATGTTTTCAGTGATATTTATTAATTTTTAATGGTACTTTTGCACTTATTTTGAAGTTATGTATACAGGGCCCATGTGGGGTTGGTTTTACTGTTTGGTGTCATTTGTTTTAAGCTGATTATCTGTTAATTGTTGCATTCACATGGGTGCATCTGGATGTTAAAACTGGCCATCAAATTGATTAAACACATTCTACAGTCCTAGTTTTAACATATCTTCTCAAACACAATAACTCCCCATAATCAACCTGTTTATTGCAAACAAGTGGGTAACAGTTCAACATTTATTATCTTCTTTTACTATTTCTTTATACTCTTAACATTAAAATACATTATCTGTTTTCCTAATGTTTTGAAAATAAATTTAATTTCATTTAAGAAGCAAAAGTGCTTTTTTTTCTCATAATTTTCATTAAAAACTGAGTCTTGTTATATATATGCATGCATATATATAAAACAAGACTTTTATATGTATATATACATATTTGTTTATTCATTATGCATGTGTGTTTATTTTGATTTTTTTTTTTAATTACTCAACCCATCTAGCATTAAGATAGCAAACTATGTTAACTTTTTGGAGGTCCCAAGGGATATTGTTTGAGGCTAGAAACAAGCAATCATATCTTTAAAAGAAACAGAAAGGGGGAAATGAACATTTTTCCCCTGTTTTTGATTTTCTTTTAAAAATTATAGCTATTTTGTGAAGAAAAAATGAAAATGACTGAAAAAAGTATATTTTAAACAGATAATCACCATAGGCCAGGTCTTCTCACTTGTAATTTAGTTTTATCAAATTAGAGTTGTTTCTTTCTCTAGTGTATTACTGGTGTGGTTTGCAAGTGAGATGAGAAATAATGCAATGTAGAAGTTAATTAACATATTCTCTTCCCATTTGCATTAAATACAACTATTTCTTACATATCAACACTGATATTGATGATTTTTTTGGTATTTTTTATGTGGCAAAATTCACTAAGGATTTGTCAAAAGGTATTTTTCAAAGGTGCTGATAATTTATCCAATGTCATTTTATATATTTTCAGTTCTTTTCGTAGATAATTTTGGTTATGTATGTATGTGTGTATGCACGTGTTTAAATAAATGTTATTTTCCACTAAACTGACAACAAAAAAATATTTTGTAACTCTTTCAATTTGAAGAAATTTTTTCAAAATGGTTTTAAAATATATATGTGGGTGTGTGTACTTAAATTTTACTTGAATAATGTTTTCTGTGTGTGTGTGTGTGTGTGTGTGTGTGTGTTAGTGCATGTGCATGTTGAAAAAGTAGGGGACAAATGAGCTATCCAAGAAACAACAAACATCTGTAACATTGGCACAAGGCCACAAATTTTGGATATAGTTGATTATATTGGCCCTGGAAAGATGAAAAGCAAAAGGTTGATCTCAGTGGGATTTGAATTCAGAATATAAAGAGATGCAATAAAATACCACAAGTCACCAACTACCATAAATTGAAACAAAATAATAAAACTAACAAATAATGAAAGTGTGTCACTTGTGACATGAAGGCTGAGCTTTTTGAGGAAATGGAGTGGGTAGGAATAAATGAGTTGTATTAAACTTCATGCCTTTCCTGGTACTATAAACAACATATAAGAAGTAAAACATTTCCAGTTGGAATGCAAAGTGGCTTGCAGACCCCCCTCTCTCTCTCTCTCTATCTATCTATCTATCTATCTGTCCGTCTGTCTATCAAATTATCTGTTGTTCTTTAGCCTCAAATCTGACCCAGACCATGATCAAAAATATTCCAGCACTAACCATTCCATTTTTTTCTTTTTATTCAGATATAGTGTATCTTGGATTACATTATCCAATTTTCACGCCAAATAATAAGTATTTAAGTGAAGTTAAAGTTAAGAGTTTGTGTATTTTTGAATGATTAATCAATATGTCTTCTATGCTGTAATTGATTTTGTTTCAACTCATGGTTTCAGATCAAATCAGACATGTGCATCTATAAAATTATCCAATGTGTCCTTTATTTAAGATGATAGGATGTAATGTTTGGCTTCTATTTCTCACAAGGAGGCCCCCCTAATTGAACTTACCATATAAATATGATTGAAATTTTACACATTTTACATAACTTACACCATTAGAAAGGTATCACAACTTAATTCTCCAGCTATTTACTTGTCCATTACAGTTCTTTTGATAATCATTTAAATGATCAGCTACTTCCTGCTACCACTTAAACTATAACTGAAACAGTTAAGTACATATAATGTTTTGCTGATAGTCTTATTGTGAATTCATATCTACTGTGAGTGTTTTGTTTTGTCTAAGAGAAGAACATTTACATTCATATGCATCACTTCACTTAGCTATTGGGAATTGGTACCAGATCTTCTGGGATCTTTACCTTCTCATGTCTTATTCAAGAGGGGATAAATCTCATAAGTATTAGCTTTATGAGCCTCTGTGACAATCATACTCACACACACACATGGAAGCATTTAACATTTTTAATGTTTATGAACACATCAAACACAATTCATATAACTATGCAGTTTTCCAGAGATATTTCATTCATTCTAATGTGAGAAAATTAATATAAACTCAGTCAAAGTTTGAGATTTAAAAACAAAATTTATATTTTCTCTTTAATTTTATTTATTCTTTAAGCTCCTTATACCTTTTTTGTTGTTGTTTATTAATATGAATTAAAGATTAAAATACATAATATTCAAATAAAATTGATTTATAACTTTGGCACACTAATGTAATTCTATAATGGAAAGGAATGAGATTGTGTGACATTTATACCTTTCTCAAGAGTATTAGCAGTATAAGTTAAGTGAATTATCTTCAGCTGGGAATAGAAATCTATTTACAGAGAACTTACATGTTGTTCTACAATATTTGTTACAAATATTCAGATAAAATGAAACCTGTCTTATTTTTTGAGAGGCAAAATGGCCATATGGTCAAAATATTGATATTCCTACTAGCTCTTCTGTTTCAGCTCAAAGCCTGCAACAGATAATTTTTGTGTGTGTTTATGTGCGTGTGCCTGGACAAAATTCTATTTCATCTTGGCTTTTTGCATAAAGATGCAAACAAATGATTAGCTACTAGGAGGAGCTATCAGCAGTCTGCTTTATACACACATACTTGCATACATGCTATGAATGTGTGTGTGGGTGTGTGTGTCCATCCGTCCTTCTTTGGAATTTGATTTGATTTTGATTTACTTGACTCAATAGGTCTCCTGATGATTTAAAGGTATTTTTTAAATGGGCTGGTTATGTGACACTGGTGTAGGCTACAGCTGTGATCTCACTTTCCTTGCCAGGTCTTCTCAATCACAGCATATCTCCAGAGGTCTTGTCTTTCATCATTGCTTCTATGAGGCCCAATGTTTGAAGGTCTTCCTGGGTCTCCCTCTTCCACAGGTTCCTTCCACTGTTAGGGCGTGGCACTTTTGCACACAGCTCTCCTCATCCATACATAGCACATGACCATACCAACGCAGTCGTCTCTTTTGCACACCACATCTGATGTTTCTTATGTCCAACATTTCTCTCAGGGCACTCACACTCTGTTGTGTATGCACACTGACATTACACATCCAGCGGATGATACTAGCTTCATTTCTTTCAAGCCTACGCATGTCTTCAGCAGTCACGGCCCATGTTTCACTGCCATGTAACATGGGAGTTCGCACACATGCATCGTACAATCTACTCTGAGCAAGAGGCCCTTTGTCACCACATATATATATATATATATATATATATATATATATATATATATATATACACACACACACAGGCATCCAGGAAGGGCATCCAGCTGTAGAAACTCTGCCAAATCAGATTGGAGCCTGGTGTAGCCATCTGGTGTAGCCAGTCCTCAGTCAAATTGTCCAACCCATGCTAGCATGGAAAGTGGACGTTAAACGATGATGATGATGATCACACACACACACACACACACACACACACACACACATATATATATATATATATATATATATATATATATATGTATGTATGTATATATATATATATAGGTGCGGATGTGGCTGTGTGCTAAGAAGCTTGCTTCCCAACTACGTGGTTCTGGGTTCAGTCCCTCTGCGTGACACCTAATCAACAAATAAATTGAGTTAAAGCATCTGATATGGATTTATTACTTTTAAGATTATTGTCTTCCCTAAGCAATATCTTTTATCTTCTGCCTGTTTCAGTCATTGGACTGCAACCATACTGGGGCACCACTTTGAAGAAACAGGCTTCATTCAGTTTCTATCTACTAAATTCTCTCCCAAGGCATTGGGTAACCTGGAGCTATAATGGAAGATACTTAACCAAGGTGCCATACAGTGGAACTGAACCTGGAACCATGTGGTTGGGAAGCAAACTTCTTATCACACACTGCCACACCTGCACTTCACGTTGGGGTGGAACCCAGAACAACATAGTTACAAAGCAAGCTTCTTACCACACTAACAAAGTTCAAAAATAAATGAAGCCTCATACATTGAATGATACATCTTACAAAAAAATTAGTTCCCAGTTTGCAGCAGGAATTTGCTTTCTCTCTTTCAGCTGCATGTTTAATGTATAGACCACAACGCAATCATTCATTTAATTCAATTACTCAAGCATTTCATACTTTACTCAATGCCAGCACTCAGTACTTAATTTTCCAGAGTATTTCTCAAAGGCCTCCTATGAATTTACTATCTCCTGTAGCTTCTCCTCTATAATTTCATTCAGCTTCTAAGATGCATTATACAAATATACATCAACCCCAGTACTTATATAGTATTATATTTTATCGACCCCCAAAATGATGAACAGTGTAGAGAATTGTAAATCTGGCCAAAATTTACAATTCACAAAAATGTGTGATCACAGTTGAAATAGTTTCATTTACATTTTCTAATGGTCTAGCTATGACAAGCTGAAGTGACTATTGTAGATAATACATATGACATGAGGTTTCAATTTAACCCTTTAGCATTCAGATTATTCTGTTAAATGTAATGCTTATTTATTCACATTATTTTGAATTAATCACGCATTATCTTGTAGTTTTGAAATTTTGATGATGTGATTGTATATTTTTAGAATGAAATTATAGGGTAGATGTCAGAGGCCAGATGTGGCCAGTTTGAACTTAAAACCCAGTATAATATTTTGGCTGGATATGACCAGTTTCAATGCTAAAGGGCTAAACATGAAGGAAATGGTATGCACAGATAAGATTAATGTTACACATTAACTCAAAGTGAATGTCATTGAAATGAAGATGAACAATCTACAAGTTTGTTGATCTTTATACATTCCTGTGCAAGTACACACATATATGTAGTAGGAAGCACCCAAGGTACTACACAGTGTGGCTGGCCCTGGGATCACGTTGTTGAGAAGTAATCTTCTTGACACTTGCTATATGTATACAGATGTTTGTTTATTTGTTTTCAGAAGGAAGAAGAATGTATATGTACTGGCAAAAAAGTTCAGCATTATTGGTTGAAACTGTTGGTTATAAAGAGACTTCATCTCTGAACTTTTGGTAAAAGCAATACAGCAAGCTATACTGATAGAAGGTATTATCAATGAACTGATTATTGGTCTGTATGGGAGTATCTGGTAAAAGTTATGTCTGAGCTGATGATTCCATAGTTGGTCTGCCACCCATTGCTGTTCTATCCATTGTCATACCACTGCCATGACAATTCTTAGAAACACTGTGACTCCTGGTTACATTACTTGCTTCAACTGCTACACAATCTCAAAATAGCCATTTGGGGCTCTGACAACTGGCAATCATTACTAACAATGACAGTCAGTCAATTCTCTTCTAATACAAGTTCAAAAGTGGTTGTTAATACAGCCTTGATCTAAGTTGTTGTTTACTATGAATAGTAGGTATGTGTGTTGATGAACTAGGTTCATTAACTGACTTCAAATGTGATGACATTGGTATGTTTATTAACACCAGTCTGACTAATGTTAGACACTCATTCACTAAGACAAACTTCCAATTTGTGGATCTACTGAGGTAACATGAATATTAAAAAAAAATTAGACATTCACTGCAAAGGCAAAATTAACCTCTGCAGAAACCAAGACTACAAAGGATCAAATTAAATACCACTTAACAGTCACCTCTTGCTCAATTGAAAATAAGCATGGGCTATTTTCTTGAAACTGTTTCATCTTTTTCTTTTACACAACTATCACTTAAAATGGATTGCAACATACCAAACCTATATACTTCAGTTTTCCACTGGCCAGCCTGCTACAAATAGTAACCATATCTCTCTTAAATACCATCTTATTCTCTTGCAAAAGGATGGATACATGAAGCAATTTCACCCTAGATATATAAAAAGATGGGGTGTCTATGGCTGGAATACCTTTGACCTCTATCAGGATTGACCTGGAACTAAACAAGAAAATCATAAATATCCCGTCAATATGTCAAAAAGTGTGTGTGTGTGCCATTAGTGAAATTTACACATCCCTACCAGTATTAAAAAATTACTCCAGTTAGCTTCCACCAGCAGTAAATCCAAAGTAATAATCAATTTTTGGTCAACAGAATTGTGGTCCAGAATTAGTAGTGCTAAGAATAACTTTCAGGAACTTTTGCACTGCAGGAATGAAGTGCAAGAAAAACCAATACTTATAGATATGCATGCTGAACTACCATTACTGAAAATAACAATAAGGCACTAGTAACTGGTGTATTCTATCTTTCAAAATTGCAAATATGATGGCCCCAGTACCACTGTTAACTTTAAAAGGTGCATACTGTTTGTGTTTATGAAAATCATTGAAAATTATTTTGTAATTGATGAGACTTTATTAAGAGTGTGGAGGCTTCAGTCTTAAAAGTTTGGGTATTCCAAAGTAGTAACTGCTACTATATTCCATTACACAGTAGGAAAATGAGGAGCTCATCACACAATTCATTTGACCTCTTCCTGAATTGTTTGATTTTCTCAGTGCACTGCTTGCCTCACCATGGATAATTTTGTTACCTATTCCATAGCAATTTCTAAATCACAATAATCGCATGTCACTGTCTTCAAAATTTTCGATACCTGTAACTTGGTGGCAACACTTGGGATTCCTTCTACACCATAGACTTTATTGCAAAAAGATTGTTAATGAATAAAACATTTCATGACTGCTTCTTCAATATTAATATTTTTTGCAACTTTTTTGCATCATCAGATAATAATTTAACATTTGCACCAGTATTATATTTCAAAGAAAATACAGTGAGTGTATCCTGTGGCCAAAAGTTTTGCTTTTTAACATCAAATACTTCAAAACTTCTCACCACCAAAGCACTAACCTCTAACTTCCATATAAGTTCTAGTTTCTGGTTCAAAGAAAGAGACACATGTTTCTTTAGATTACTACACTTCCTTAAAGCCATGATGTAAACTACAGGGTAGAAAGATTTAACAAAAATCACAGAGCCACATGAGTTATGTTGTGTTGAGTATATGGATAAATATATATTTATCTTGTGCATCAGTGTCAACTTCTTGACCATCAGTGATAAAAGGTCTCCATCAGCTTTATTGACATAATGAGCTATAGTTACAGCAGCTGTGATATTCATGGTTTTCCTATCATTTGCAGAATTAAAGAATGGTTATGATTAAAAATGGCGCCTGGTTTGCAACATTTGTTCAAGAGAGCTTAACACATACATTATGGGGTTCCTGCAATCTGAGAATATTATAATCAATATGTAAGGTTTTTCAAAGTTGTTACAACTTTCTCAACCTTTACTGCTCTGACGAAACTTATCCCTTGAATAAATTTCACCCTCTCTTCTTTTTAATATTTATCCACATTATAATTAAAAGGAATTTATACTCTATTTTTGGCTCAACTTTATAAAATAGACATCTTCATTTTATTTTCTTAAAGATTTAATATCATATCTAAAAAGAAGTAGGAATATCTCTAATCAGAACCTACTAATAGTTATATGTCTATTTTGAGGGATTTCTGCTAATATAATGAGACAGCAATGTCACATGATTATGTAGAAGATAAATCTGAAACAGTGGCATTGTTTCAACCATGCTAATCAAAAGTCTTGTCTAACACTTTACCTACTACTATATATAACATATTTATTACTAGAAGGTGATTGGAATAAACTACTGCTTTTGAAAATTTTACATTTAATGCACAGGCATGACTGTGTGGTAAGAAGCTTGCTTCCCAACCACATTATTCCAGGTTCAGTCCACTATGTGGCACATTGGGTAAGTGTCTTCTACTATAGCCTCAAGCTGACCAAAGCCTTGTAAGTGGATTTGGTAGGCAGAAACTGAAAGAAGCCCATTGTGTGTGTGTGTGTGTGTGTGTACTGTTATGTATATATATATATATATATATATATATGCACACACACATCTTTGTGTCTGTGTTTGTCCCCTACTACTGCCTGACAATCAATGCTGGTGTGTTTACATCTCCATAACTTAACAGTTCAGCAAAAGAGACCAATAAAGTATGTGCCTGGCTTTAAAAGAAAGTATTGGGGTCGATGCATCATCATCATCGTTTAATGTCTACCTTCCATACTAGCATGGGCCATTCGCCTAAAATTTCAAGGCGGTGCTCCAGTATGGCTGCAGTCAAATGACTGAAACAAGTAAAAGATAAAAGATAATGAATTGTTAACTTATATTTCTTGAAATTTGCTCCCTTGCATTTTTTGAAGGGCATAGGTTGTCTTCGTCTATTCATTTGTTTGTTTAACATCCATTTTTCCATGCTTGTATGGCCTGGACAGAAAACTGATTTTGAGATAGGATTTTATGGCCAGATGCTTTTCCTGTCACTAACCCTCACCTGATTTTTCAGGTAACAAGTTTTTATATTCCACAAGTCTTCAAAAACACAAAACTGATGGTCATAATCACTAGTGTAAGTAGAGTGTGTGCCACCCAGGGCAACACTTCCATTTGCCACCCTGGGCCCCACTAAAAAACCATATATTGCCCACAGTAGACCCAAAAGTACTTCCCCATTAAAAGTACCACCCCATAATGTCAACAAGAAATGTTAATATCAGCACTGCTATTCATACATGGTGACAAATGAAATATCAAGACACACATTCATTTGCACATTTACATACAATATGATGAGCTTCATACAGTTTCTGTCTGCCAAGTTCACTCACAAGGCATTGAGCTGCCCTGGGCAATAGTAGAAGACATTTGCCCAAGGTACCACACAGTGGAAGTGAACTCAAAACTAGATGGTTGTAAACTGAACTTCTTAATCACACAGCCCTATCTGTACCTATTATGTTTTTTATAATGATTTTCTCAGTAATCAAAGATGCTTACTATGTTTACTCCATCTTTATCATCTGAAAGTCATTATCTTCATTGTCATTGTATGTCTGTCATCATCTTCTATCCATTCCCATAGTGTCATCTGCTGCAGGAGTTCCAACCTCTTATTTCCACCTCATCAACCATTCTTCATTCTAGCAATGTAGCAATGATGTTTGCTGCTGCTCCCTTCAGTGATGTCCAGAGGCCCTCTGGTTATATTTATCTTCGTTAATGTCTGTATAGCATGTGTCACAGCAGGATTCTTATCCATCTGCAGACATAGGTTGCAAGAATAAAGCTAGGAGAAGATTTTACCATTAATTACCTCCCACTGAGGGTCAGTGTGACCAGAATAGCAATAGTATTTGAGTTATCATAATTATCTTCACTATCAGCTTTATTTCTTTTTTTTCTTTTTCTCTCTCTCTCTCTCTTTTTAAACTAGTATGACGAGAATAATTCCCAAATATAAGAGTTTTACTAATAAAGGTCATGATGCAATTTCATATTTTCTACCAAGCTATGTATAAAATCTATGTTAACTACTTTTTGAAATTAAATAAAAGCATATCATTAAATAATATTTAATCATAATTATTAATCCAACTAAATGTATATTCTTTTTTGCCTGTGGCTCATTAAATATTAACTAACTGGTAAAACTTGATAAAATTGTATCTGCCTTTTTTAAAATTCACAACTACCAATATGGGTCACTTTTGGGCCAATTTTTCACCCTTTTATTTACTTATTCACTTGTTCATATATATATATATGTATATATATATATATATATATATATACATACATCTGTGTGTGGTTTGCTTATCTTCACTATCTTAAACATCTCTTTCAACATCATTCACATAAGTTACATTTTTAGTTTCCTTCCAACATTGTGCTGTGCTTCTCTGAGATGTTGTTTCATCAACTTTATCAATAATAAATAGCCTCATATAGAAATATTTAAATTTTTTTTCTCATAAAATTCAATCAACATTTTTACACTTTATTAACTTTACAATCTATATTGCAAAGAATATTAAAGTGATATAATATTATGATATAAAAATATTATGATATAGAGAGGAGTGGGGAATTTGTGGAGAAAAAATATTTTTTAAGCCTCCCAAACTATGTTATTTAATGAACATGAAATAAGAGAATTTTATTTCCTCTCAAAACCTAAATAAAAACAATTCAAAATAGAACATGAAACAAACTTTAATAGATTTCATTTCTGATAGTCATTTAAATTTAGGTGCAACTGCTTTAAAAAGAAATTACACTTACTTCTTCAAGAATAACATAAATTTATACTAATACTCCCATTGTGTGGGTGTGTGTGCATGTGTGATTTCTTCTTTTTCTTTTAATTTTTTTTTTTTTTTTTGCTTTTACTGCTTGATTAAGTTGAAATCTCAAATACCTAATAGCAATCACTTAACATTAACTCATTTATATACGTGTGTGTGTGTGCTTTACTTTAGATACCAGATGTGTTTATTAAGTAGATAGATATACTGGAATGAAATGCAAAGTAGATTTTTGTTCAAATCTTGTATTAGTGTTTAGGAGCCATATTAAATATTTCATTGATTTTTCATAATTTATAGTTTAGAGATATCAGGGGAAAAGCCCTCCAGTAGCGACATATGAATGCATTCCGAATTTTCTTCTATTCTCCATCCTATAATTGTTTGTGTTCACTCTATCTATCTATCTATCTATCTATCATCTATCTATCTATCTATCTATCTATCTATCTATCTATCTATCTATCTATCTATTTATTTATCTATCTGTCTGTCTATCTTCCTCTCTCATCTAAATATTATGTGAATTGACATTTTCTGCTCATCATCATTTGGTTTTCACTTTCTTCTCAACTTCCTTTCTGTCTTCAACAAAAAGAATGTTTCCCTACAGAGATTTAGTCTTGCTATACAACAAATACATTTGATTTTCAGGCAGCATGCAGCCTACCCTTTTTTTTTTTTTTTTTGCTTCTTCTTCTTTCTCTTCATTTTCTTTTTCATTTTGTTCATCATCGTTGTCATCATCATTGTCATCATCATCTTTTTCTTCTCCTTCTTCTATGACTCAAGCTCCATTGCAACCAAGTTGTCTGGCCTTCAGATGAGCTTTATAAGAAAGAAATAGATTGACAATTTCTTGTGAAAATCTTCAAATCCCTCCCTTGTATTGTCACTGCAGGAGCTTCTATGCATGCAAATGTGCTGAATCCCTGGGGAATGTAAATTCTCTGGGAGGGAAGCCATCAGCTTGGCACAAGTTCACATCTCCTGGGGGCAGATTGTCTGTTGTCTAACATAGGATGCTGAGAGGTGGAGTGGTAGTCTTTGGTCATTTGGGCACTGGCTATTTGATATGACAGACAGGAATGATAATTAGATACATGCGAATGTAAGTAGAAAGACAGTAAGAAAGAAGTTAGAGAGAGAGGAAAGGAGAGCTGTAACAAACTTCAGCTATAGAACTCTATGAAGAGCAGCAGTTATGAAGCTTGGAAGAAATCTACAAAAATAAATAAAAAAAACAAAAAACCACCATCAACTGTTTGATAAAATATGTTTACAATATGTCCATCTTGAAATTTTAGTATTTTCCCATTTTTGATTTCTCCATCAGCATTATATTTCTCACTTCTAATTTCTGTTTTCCATATCCCATTTCTCACCTGCTTTTTGACCGTTTCATACATTCCACTCTATTTTCACACCTTACCTGCCTTTTTCTTTATGCTTTGCTTTCTCTCTCTCTCTCTCTCTCTCTCTCTCTCTCTCTCTCTTTCTCTCTCTCTCTCTTTCTCTCTCTCTCTCTCTATCTATCTATCTATCTATCTATCTATCTATCTATCTATCTATCTATCACACACACATACACACAACTAGATATTCTGTTATTTCACCCTACTATTATTATCTCCCTCTGAATTTCTCTTACAACTCTTCACCTCTCTCTCACTCTCCTTCATATCTCACATACCCTTTCTTTACTCTTTACTCAGAAAGCAAGAAACCAACCCTTTTTACTTCTTTTACTTTAACCTGTCTCAATGGTATTAATTATCAGTTTGCAGCCTTGCACCGATTGGTGCTGTGTTGAAAATCAGCATCTGGACATGGTTTAAATTGGAAGCTTTATAATGGTTCCCTGGACAGTGCTACTGGCTGAGCTACAGAAATTGATTATGGTTAGTCAGAAGTCAGATGATACTCCCAGAGGAAAGCTGAGAGAAGAGGAGGGGAGGGAATTACAAAGTAACAACAAAACTTGCAATCCAATCAAAATATGTTTGATGGATGAAGTACCTGATGGTGGTCCTGATGAGAAAGCTGCTAGCTTGATTATTCTTTTCACACTCATTGTGCTTTCAAAGCTCTTTCTCTCCCTCTCTCTCCCTCTCTCTCTCTCTCCCCTCTCGCCCTCTCCGTTAATCTATCAACTATATATATATATATATATATATATATATATATATATATATATATCTCCATACTACTCTGTCTCTTTCTCTCCACTCGTCTATCATTCCCTTTTACTGCTTTATCCTCTATTTCTGCTCCTTCTCTCTCTCTCTCTCTCTCTCTCTCTCTCTCTCTCTCTCTCTCTTTCTCTCTCTCTGTTCATCTCTCTAGGGATAGAAGAGAGAAGAAGAGGGAGTTTTGTCCCAAGAGGGAAACTCAACCTAATTAAACAACAAGGAGCCTAGAACTGAAAAAAAGATTTAATATATCTTATTCCAAAATGGCTGACCAATTAATTTTTTTGATTCACTTGCAACTATTGCTGTGCAAAGTCTCTCTCCCTCCCTCTCTTTCTCTCTCTCTCTCTCTCTCTCTCTCTCTCTGTTCTTCTCTTGCTCTTCTTCTTTTACTCTTCCTCTTTCTCTCTCTCTCTCTCTCTCTCTCTCTCTCTCATATATATATGTACACACACAGATAGATGATAGATAGATAGACAGACAGACAGATAAGATAGTAAATAGATAGTACAAATCTCCAAATATGTGTGTGTGTGTGTGTGTGTGTGTGTGTGTGTGTGTGTGTGTATACCAAAACGCACATAAATATATGGGGATTTCTATACACATAAATATATGCATTTGTATATGTATGTGTATATGCATATATACATGGCATTCTGGCAAAAATGCACTATTTAACATTCACTGAATTATTTATCATTCCATTTATATATATATATATATATATATATATATATATATATGTATATATATATATATATATATGTATATATATATATATATATATATATATATATGTATGTATATATATATATATATATATATGTATATATATATATATATATATGTATATATATATATATATATATATATGTATATATATATATATATATGTATATATATATATATATATGTATATATATATATATATATATGTATATATATATATATATATATGTATATATATATATATATATGTATATATATATATATATATGTATATATATATATATATATACGTATATATATATATATGTATATATATATATATATATATGTATATATATATATATATATATATGTATATATATATATATATATGTATATATATATATATATATGTATATATATATATATATATGTATATATATATATATATATATGTATATATATATATATGTATATATATATATGTGTATATATATATATATATATAGGCACAGATTTGACTATAGATAAGTAGCTTGTTTCCCAATCATGTGGTCTTGGGTTCAGTCCCACTGCACGGCACCTTGAGTGAGTGTCTTCTACTATAACCCGGGGCAAAACAAAACCTTGTGAGTGTGTGAGTGGATTTGGTAAACAGAAACTGAGAGAAGCCCAATGCACACACACACACTCATATATACATATATGTACATATCTATGTGTGTTTCGTGTATATACCCCACCTCTGCTTCACAGTTAGTGTTGGTTTTTTTCCATTCCCATGATCTAGCAATTCAGCAAAAGAGACCAATAGAATAAGTACTAATCTTTAAAAAATATAACAACTTGGGGTCAATTTATTCAACTTGTACCCTTCAAGGCAGTGCTCCAGTAAGGCCGTAGTGCAATGGCTTAAACAAGTGAAATATTAAAAATAGAAGATTCTTACTTTCATCTCTTCTACCAGGTGATTCTACAAATTCTGGGATTTTTAAGAAACTTTCACCTGCAATATTACTTTTATAAATTTAACCATTCAGCTTAACCCTTCAGCAGTTGAACTGACAATACCCAGCACAAAAAGCCTACTTGTTTTATTTTCAAATCAGCCAGATCTGGCCACTTAGACCTACCCTCGATATATTCCTGAAAATAAACAATTACCTCATCAAAATCTCAAAGCTATGAGTGTGCTTGGTTAATTAAAAACAATGTGAATAAATAAGTGTTACATTTGAGAGAGTAATCTGAATGCTTAATGGTTAAATAACAGTGGTACCTATTTTCACATAAGTAGACTGCATCTGGAAGAATGATTGTCTTCTGTTTTTTTCTAAACTTAACAAAGATTAGTTCAGCATTTTAACCCACTTGATTCCAACCCACTTGAAACTACTCCTGGTTCTATGATACAAACTTCCATCAAAATTTCAGGTGAATTTATGATCAACACACAAAATTCATAAAGAAAGTACGATTTTACTAAACTCTTCATTATTTTCTAAATTAAAATAAATCGTGCAGTGACAATGGGAGCGAGAATACCTTTGTAGTGATGATGCCATAGTAAACTCCAAAAAGTGGTATCAGGAAAGGCACTCTGCTGTAGAAATCATGCCAAAACTGAAACGTTGTAGCATGACATGGTCCTCCAATAAGTGCAGGAGTGACTGTGGTAAGAAGCCTGCTTCTCAATCATGTGATTCCAGGTTCAGTGCCACTACCTGGCACCTTGGGCAAGTGTCATCTACTATTGCCTCAGGCTGACCACAAAGCCTTGTGAGTGGATTTGGTAGATGGAAGCTGAAAGAAGCTTGTCTACTGTAGAAATCATGCCAAAACTGAAACATTGTAGCATAACATGGTCCGCCAACTTTTCATATCTTATTGACCCATCCAACCCATTCCCAGCATGGAAAAAGCTGATGTAAAATAATGATGATGATAATGACAGCAGCAGTAGTTTCTTCTTATATATGTATTTATGTATGTTCTCTGGTCGTCCATGCAAACAAGTCCTCTGTTGCTTCTACACATTAAGAAATGCATTCTGTATAGAAAATGTATGTAATACAAAGTAATTTACTTAACTATTGAATGTGTTTTGAGAGATCAGCAAGTGGCTAGTAGCCACAAGATACAAAGTGTTACAAAAGACCAAATATAGAAAAGTTTTAATAGGAAGAAAACTAATTCATTGGGTTAAGTAAATACCTGTTTCCTAAATGTGATGCTTTTTATGAGTGAGGAGACTATAAGGATGGAGTAAGGGGCAAGCAAATTTACCATGTTTAATAAAATTAAAGTAGTTTCTTTGAACTTGATCACCCTTATGAATTAGGACCTATATGGACGCTAACTCTATTTAGTTTACTCCTTATTGAAGAGGAGTGGAAGACAAAAATTTTACACTTGTGACTCTTTCTGGGGATGGAGTAAGTGTAGATATTGGTCTTTGTTAGTTTGAGAACCACTTGTCTTTTTTTTTCCAGTTAATGTGCAGTATCTCATTGCGTGATATATTTGAGCTTTGTAGGGGAATCAGAGAAAACCTGAATCTCCTTGAAGTAGGTTTATTTGTGTGTATGATGCCTCAAAGAAAGGCTTTGTTGGGTATAAGCCATCATCCTTGAAACTAAACATTTGACATTGTCAAATTTGCTATTTGTTCTAGCAATGTCACACACCTCAATTGAATTGTTTATTGAAGGTCTATATTGATGTAAGTTGATCTAAAGATTATACGAGAATGAAGAGTTACACCACCTGTGTGACACACTATGAAGTTAATAGTGAATAATAAAAGAATGCTATTAAATTTTTACCGGAAGCATTATGATTACAGCTGCTACAAGAAGTATACTGATTAGCTTATCTGCTAATCAATAACCACAAGGACACTATTCAAATATTTACTTATAAACTGAATACCCAATGTTCATTACAAACTTAAATTCATACCTTTATTTTACTTTGAAGTAGTATCACTAAAAATATAATTCATTTTCAGCACATTTTTCTGTATATACCATCTGAGATGTTATATGTTGTTAATTTGCTTTCTTTTTAGGAGTAACACCTTTGGAGAAATCCAAGACTTTTTCCTTAACTTTTGTTCCCCCTCAAGATCTGAATGCAAGTTTTGTTATAATATGAAACA
>NC_142928.1:57639646-57649646 GCF_046866305.1 Octopus bimaculoides
GCAATCCCATGGTCATTCATGACCAAAGGGGGTCTCCTCATATATATATATATATATATATATATATACAGGGTGTGATGGGTAAATTGTCACCATTTTATATTTTTAATTTTGTGCATGTGCATTGTTTGTTTTCGATTTTGTTGACTACACAGTATAGTAGGATCAGTTGGGCACTCTCTGTGAGAAAACAGCAGCATGATGCAATTCACTCTGCCAGAAATTCGGAAACAACATACTGTACTGCATGGTATTTGCGCTGGAAGCTCCAATACAAACATTTCAGAGTGTTTGAGTGTCAATCTGAGGACAGTGCAATCTGAGGACATGTACCAAGAGTGATAAAAATCAAACATCCAGTCAATATCATGGTGTTTGGAGTGATCACTAGTGATGTTGACGTTATGCCTTCATTCATTTTCCCACATGACCTCAGACTCAACACAGAGGCCTTCGTCAAGTGCCTGGAAGAGGGAGGGCTATCCTATGGCTGCTGTCTATTGCTGACAACAGGATTCTGCATCATGCTATACAAGCAGGAGAACCCAATCATGGCTGTCAGACAAATGCTGCAACCACATCACCCCTAACATCTGGCCACCTAACTCCCCAGACTGCAACCCCCTTGATTATTATGTGTGGGGCACAGTTGAGCGAGAGACCAACAAAACTCCTTATAACACCAAAGATGAACTTAAGGCAAGGATTATGGCAACATTCACCAACTTAAACAAGGAGACCACTGAGAAGAATTGCAGGAAATTCTAAAGTCATCTGGAGGCTGTGGTTGAAGCCAATGGCGATTTAATTGAATAAATTTACTCTTTAGTATTTCTAGATATTTTTATGTAATTTTGGTACATATATCTGTTAAAATGAGATGTCAGTGTTATTTTCATTTTTGCATAACTTAGACGACAGTTTATTCACCACACCCTGTGTATATATATATATATATGTATATATATATATATATATATATATATATATATATATATATATATATATATATCTCAAAAGATGCATAGATAGATATATACATATACAAATACACACATACATTTGCATGTGTGAACACAACCATGTAATTGTTCTTTTGATTTACATCTGTATTTCTATACTTGCATAGGTTTGATAGGAAGTGAGTCAGTACTTCATGACCAGGCTCTGTTCCTGTTGCCACCAATAACATTTGCAAGCACACAAGTACAGAACCTAATATAAACATGACAACACTGCTTTTCCATTAGATAGTGTGTTGGGTGGGAGCATTCAGAAGTGTTCCAGAATGCCCAAACATGTTAGGCATGCTACAAATGTTCTACACTCCACTCCAATGTCAGTGCAGGATCCAAGCCATCATAAAGAGTAAAAAGGAACACAGAAAATATAACTGGTATTTTATGCTTTATATAATATACATATTTTCACATTTTCCAGGAAGCTGATTAGAGCTTGTGATTTTATTGATGCTTTATTTTTGCTGATAATGCTGAAGGAAGAAGTCAACTGTTATTGTATAACATCACCAACTGGCTTACATAATAACTGGTTTGCTTACTGAAATACGTGTTATTTACATGAAGTATAAAATAATTACATTTTCTATGTTCCGTGTGTGTGTCTGTGTGGGTGTGTGTTAGGTAAGCTGGCAGAAGTATTTGTACAATGGACAAAATGCTTAGCAGCATTTTTTCCAAATCTTTATGGTCAGAATTTAAATCCTGCCAAAGTCACCTTTGCCTTTCTTCCCTTCAGGGTTGATAAAATATGTACTAGTTGAACATTAGGAGTGACATATTCAGCTAACCCTCTGTTCCTTTATTGCTGGCCTCATACCAAGATTTGAAACCATATATGTATGTGTGTGTGTGTGTGTGTCCTTGTCTTCACATCATGGGATAATAGTTATAAACGAGTGTCACTGTCATTCCAGCTAAGTCCCTCATTTGCTGTTTACCTTGAAAATATGTTCAGTCATTTGCTTGGAAACAAATAAGGGCTGGCAACAGGAAGGGGATCTGGCCATAATAAACTCTGTCCAACCATGTAACCATAAAATATGATAGACAGATATCGTTTAGAAATATATTCTTGAAAGATATCTGATGATGGGACATACTCACGTAAACTATTTTATCTCATTAAACTATAGCAATATGAAAAGTAGACTTAAAGAGAATGCTTTCACATAGCATTTCACAAAACATGGTAATATTTCTCTTCCGTTACTTTCTAACCACAGTACTTTGGCTACTTTCTCATCCTGTGATCTTCACACACACACATACATATACAATCACAGGTTTTCCTATCCTCTCAGTGCTGTAGTCAATCTGATTTTCCTGTTGCTCTCAGGAGAATTCATTTCATATTTCTATACCCCCACCAACTTTATGTTTTGTTTTTTTTTCTGCTTTTGGTTTTGCTCCCACCACACTTTTTCTTACTCCTTTCATGTTAATACAGCAGTGTTCATTGACTAGAATTAGGTGTTGCTCTCTGATTAAACACTGATTTTTTTTTGTTGTTGTTGTTTTCATAAAACTAGTGACATAAATAAAGATAATAGCAGCAATATTAATGATGATAATATTAATAATATATTTGTTTTATATTTGATTTTGATTTTTCTCACTTTTGACTATCTTGTCAGTTTTATACTTGTCATCTTTGTGTCATCTGTGTTATTTTATTATCATATATACTATGATATTTATTAATACTATAAACAAAAATATAGAGGTAGCATATTGCCTTTTATTATATTTGTTATACATTAATTGCCTTGATCTCTGCCACTGCTGCACACTGTACATCACTTTTTTGGTCATTATCTTTCAGATTCATTCTACTTGTTTAGCAAAACTATGCACTAAAGTCTAAAAATCATAGGTTCCAATCTGTCTCTATTTTTAGCATTATTTTAATATTCAATTAGCGGTAACATCACCATCATCAATCAACTACAGTTTCCATTTGCAAGATGACAGATTTGTGGCATAACTCATTGCATCATCAGTGTCTTAAGTTTATCAACAGTCACAACACTATTGAATGCCATCAAGATTTTTAAACCATGGTTTTAGAAGTATGTTCACTTTTCATCTTCCCATGGGATAGTTCCCAGATGATCCCTTTACTGATGGCCACCCTTTGGTGTCACTGATGATACCCAGCAATTTTCAGCCATTCATCTGCTATCTTGATGGTCATATGGAGCATGTTGCCACAGAGTTGTTGTTACTCAGTCATTTTGTACATCCAGTTGATGTGATTTTAAAAGGCAACCTGGTGCATTCAAGCTGCATTGATTGCATCCTTTATTAATAATGCATAAATACCTATATATTTATGTGTGTGTCTCTGTGTAAGGAGCATCCACATAGTTGTGCTCTGCCAAATTCTGTTGGTCAACCCAAGGCCATCGTAGAAGGTGACTTGCCCAATGATGTACTCCAGAGCAAGGCAAAACCCAGAACCATATGGCTGGAAAGCAAACTCCTTTACCTTATTGGTATATCCATGCTTGCACCCATATAGGAGACTGAAATAAAACTGAATTATGTACTTTGACTCATTAGATATAAAAATATTAACTTTTTTTCCCACAATGCTTCTATATTTCTTTTAGTTTCTGTAATTGGTGCTTTTTTTCACCTCTCACCCTACTCCTTTCTCTAGCACTTTTTCTTGCTATGGTTCAGCAAAATTAAATATACCACATGAACTTATGCAATATAAATGCACACACAAATCTAGCACTATAAGAATTTGTTGCATGAAAAGAAATACCCACAAATTATTGTTTATAGATTACATACGTAGGTAATATATATTTCATTTCATTTATTTATACACATTTCAAGGTCTGTTTTATTGTTAGTCTTCTCATTGTTAATGTAATTGTTATTGTGGTTATGGTTAACAAGCAGTTTATCATAATATTGCATTAAAATATTTTTTAAAGTTAATATTCAAATAAAAAAAAAAACATAGGAAAACTGTACAGATGCACCCATTGCCCACTATTGAACCCCGTGACCCCAGAAGGCAGCACCCCCTGCCCACCAGAGGGCTATATCACTTATCCACCTGGTGGCTATACCCTCCATCCACCAGAGGGCAGAACCCCCAACTACCAGAAGGCTATACCACCCAACCACCTGAGGACAGTACTACTCAACCACCAGAAGACAGCACCACTCAGCTTCCAGTAGGCAGTACCACCCAGCCATCAAAGAGGGCTGTACCATTCCTTCTCGAGTTATGCTAACTCATAAGGGCCAGTTTCATGGTGTATATACTCCCCACCTAGGTGGAACACCGGTCTACTGCAGGATTACTCATTTTTGCCAGCTGAGTGGACTGGAGTAACATGAATTAAAGTGTTTTGTTCAAAAATACAATGCATTGCCCAGTCCAGGAATCAAAACCACAATATTACAATCATGAGCCCAACACCCTTAACCACTAAGCCACGCACCTCCACAGCCGTACCACTCACCTGCCAGAGGGCAGTATCACCCACTTTGAGAATCACTGTTGTAAATTTTCACAGCATCAAATTTAATATTCTTTAACCTTCCATTCATTTTACTTCAAATTTTATTATCAAGTGGAACCTAACAGACAATATTTTAGCAATAGTATTAATTCTGTCTCTAAGTTATGAGTTCAAACCCTGACACTGTCGACATTATGTTCTTTCTTGTCAGATTGTTAAAATAAGTAATATTAGTTTATTGGAGATGATTCAGTTGTCTATACCCACACACTCTGCTAATATTTTAATGTGTGCTAATTTGCAATCTAGCTCGGGCTGCAAGCTTTGGTATTATTATTCCAAAAGGTTTAGATCCATGCAATAATTTATTGCATAACAAACCAGTGAATAAGCCAAGAAAGAGTGTAAAACAAAAGTATGGAGACTAGAATCATACACTCCTAGCTCTATCTTCTGCCTATTCTTTTGATCATTCACACCTATCTACCCCAAAATTACTACTACTACTACTGCTACTGCTGCTGCTACCACAACCAGCACTACTACCACTACTATCACCACCACTATCATTATATGATGATAGTGATGACTTTTCACATCACTACAAATCCATAGTTACTAGGCATTTAATTAACCCCAATGTGTCAATGATACTTATTTTAACCAGTCCTGCAAGAATGAGCATAACATTGATCCTGGTAGGATTTGAACTCAAAACTTAGTGTCAGAACTAAGTGCTAGAAGCTTTTACTTCTACAACTCAGTAGCACTGCCACCATTTCTATCATTACTACTGCAACTATTTCTATGACAACAATAAACTGAACTACTACTACTACTGTCACCACCACCACACCACTACTACTACTACCACCACCATCACTACTACTATTGTTTAATATACAAATAGTGTAGGCCCTTTATAAAATCTTACGTCATATACAATTTGTTTGTTCTTTAATACAGAAACACATTTTTTTTCCCTTTACAACCTATTGTGTTCTAAAACCACAGGGAATCATTCTTAATAGAGCAGAACAACCTTGTCTCTTTCTTGTTCCACCACACACACACACATACACACAAACTGCCCCCTCACCCCCCAAAAAATAGTAGACCACTTGGGGCTTTGTGAGTCATGCAAGCTTCAACTTTATTACAGGACTATAACACACCATGGGGTGTATTTATAAACTACTGGTACTACTTAGTTTGGTCATTCTTACTGCAGCTGCTGCTAGCATTTCACTGCAAAGCTAACTTGGCAACTGTTCTCGTGACTTATCTTAATTCAAAACATTCTAGCCGAAAGTTATTTATCATCTGTTGTCTTCATTATTATTATTGAGCTGGTAGAATCAGTAGAGCATTGGATAAAATACCTTGTAGTATTTCTTCTGACTATTAACGTTCTGAGTTCAATTCCAACTAGCATCAACTTTGCCTTTCATTTTTTCCAAGATCAATAAAATAAAATACTGGTTAGGTACTGGGGTTGGTTGTATCAACTAGCTCTCTTCCTTTCAAAATTTTTGGCCATGTACCTAAATCAGAAGTTATTATTATTATTGTTCGGTAGTTTTATTTTTATAACGTGCTTTCACTTCACTACCAAGCGCAGCTCTGTGCGCCTTGGGTATGTGCTGTGGTTTGCTGTGGTGCTCTTATGGTTACTGTATTGAAAGTGTTTTGCGTAGGATGTGTGCAGTGCCCAGTAGTGCAATTTTCTGTATGTTATACATATTTGTAAGTCCTGGCGTTTTTGTTATGTATTTATCTGAATATTTTTTTATTATTGTTATTATTATTATTATTATTATCATCATCATCATTATTATTATTATTATCATCATTATTATCAGTATTATTATTATCACCATCATTATCATTCTCATCAGCATCTCAGACATATCAGATGGCATTATTGTGATCACAAATTAGCTGTCGTTATTATCATAATTGTTAAAGTGGCCATCATTATTGTCATCATTTTGGGGTTATGGGGATGTCATATAGACAGTTGAGAGCAGATTATGGAGATGTCCTTGACAGTACAAAGTTATACCTGATCATTTGTTAGCATGTTCAGAGTTACATTATTCTGAGTTTATTAAATTCATTAGATGTTTGTTTTATCTATCATTCTTATGATCAATAGAAATAGTTGTTGGCAATAAACTAAAATTGATATAGTTAACTTAATTTCTTGACGCACAAAACTGGCCTTGTGCCTAGTCAAAAGCTGTCTTTGATTTCATTTCAGACAGTCTGTAAAAATGGAGAGATTTTCCTCAGTCAACATTACAGAAACAAGAACAAAAATAGAAACTAATAACTATAGTGAGCTGATTGTTTTTCGTGTCAGTTAGATAGGCCACAAAATTATTATTTTTTAAAATTCCCTCCCATGAATTCTTTTATGTTTTACTTGTTTTTTTTTTCTGTGGCCATGCTTGGGCACCGCCTTGAAGGGTTTTAGTTGAACAAATTAACCCCAGGACTTATTTTTTAAAGCCTGGTACTTATTCTATTGGCCTCTTTTACCAAACTGCTAAGTTACGGGGATGTAAACACACCAACACCAGTTGTCGAGTAGTGGTGGGGAACAAACACAGACACAGGCACACACACACACTATATATATATATATATATATATATATATATATATATATATATATATATATATATATACATATATACGTTATATATATATATATATATATATATATATATATATATATATATATATATATATATATATATATATATATATATAACAGTTTAGCTAGGTGTAAAATACACCTAAGGGATATTAAATATTTACTGGTTTATATTACCTATATCAATAACAACATTATTTCTATAGGTAAATAAAATAAACCTACAGATTATTAATATATAAATATAAATCAGAAATGGAAAAACAAAACAATAAATTAAACAATTATAAATTCAATTCAATTTAAATTTTTTTGTGCAAACAAATGGCACATCTCATGTCATTTGTTTGTATAAAATATTTAAATTTAAATTGAATTTATAATTGTTCAATTTATTGTTTTGTCTTTCCATTTCTGATTTGTGTGTATGTGTGTGTGTGTGTGTGTAGATGATGCTTCACCCATGCCAGCACGGAAGGCAGACATTAAACAATGATGGTGGTGGTGGGCTTCTTTCAGTTTCTGTCTACCAACTCCCCTCACAAGACTTTGGTCAGCCCAAGGCTATAGTAGAAGACACTTGCTCAAAGTGTTGTGCAATGGGACTGAACCTAGGACCATGTGGTTGAGAAGCAAGCTTCTTACCACACAACCAGGCCTGTGCCTATTCACTATGCTTGTGCCTGTACATATTTGATAAAATTACGTATGTGTGTGTGCATGTATGTATGTACAACAGGCTTCTTTTAGTTTCTGTTAACCAAATCCACTAATCCACTCAAAAGGCTTTGGTCAGCCCAGGGCTTTAGTAGCAGGTATTTACTGAAGGTGCCACACAATAGAATTGAATACAAAATATCTGTAGTTGGAAAACAAACTTCAACACAGCCGGCCTTCACCTAATTATCCAGGCTCAGGCATGGTTGTGTGGTTGAGAAGTTAGTTTACAAACTATATGGTTTCAGCTTCAATCCCACAACACCTTGGGCAAATGTATTCTACTATAGCTCCAGGCCAATCAAACTCTTGTGAATGGATTCAGTAGATGGAAAGTGAAAGTACCCCATTGTGTGTGTGTACATATATATATATATATATATATATACACACAATACACACACTGTACACATATGGTGGGCAGCTTGCAACTTTTTCTACCCAAAGGATTCTTGTAACCTAATATTTTCACGCTAGTATTTATAGCTTTATTTACTTTTGAGTTCAACTGTTAAAAACAAATGAATGTTATGCATGCATATACATTTACATATTGTATATATTTAAGTATTATTGTTATATATTTTTATTTTATACAACATATAAATGTCATGAAATCAGTCAGTGCTGATAATAAACTTCAAGATTCAACTGTTTTATATCTATAGCTCCATCCTAATATGTTTTAATTGTAGTTAGTCTTTTGTGTTCCCATTCTACTAACCTTAGTAAATCTTTATGTAAGAACAAGTCTTCATACATCTAACATCCTCTAAGCATACAATTATAAGATATATAAAATATTTTGGCATTGTCCATCATCTTTTCTGCAAGTTCATGTCTGTTACATATATTGCTTCCCTGGCTTCATTTAGATTCATTGAATATATATATATACTTAGCTCATTTTTCTCTAACTGTCAATGCTTTAGTAAAATTATATACTTAGTCATATTATACACTTCTGTCAAAGATAGTGGATTGACAGAATCAGACAAAATGACTTGCAGTATTTAAGTACAGCCCTGTCTTTATTCTTCCACATTCAAATCCAACTAAAACAACTTTTCATTTCATTTTTCTAGAATGAAAAAAAAAGTCATACCTGGTGAGTCATACCTGGAATGCCTTGCATTAAAGAGTGGGGCTAACTTTTTCTGCTAAACAACAACACACATTCAGTGTTCTTTTTGTATGTATTCATGTATTAGATTTAAGTGATCCACAAAGGCTATATAGAATCAGTAAGTCAAGAACACATTCTTATAAACCTGATTGTTTGCTTGCTTTATTACCTATTTCTTTTTTAGATGGTAAATGTGGCAATCTTTTTTCTTATGTTACAAAAACAACGATTGCTTAAACCAACAAGCCATCATATTTTGCCACATTTTTAGCTGATTATCCATTTTCTACAAAGAGATCTATGATTTTTGTGACTTTCTCTAAAAAACAGACAACTATATTTTCTTTATATATATATAGTTTTTATGCCTTATTTGGGTGGATTAGTCCATCTTTTATATCTTATATGGGTGGATTAGTCCATCTTATTCCATCCATATTTCTTGAATATCAGCCTATTATTTTTGATAATCTTTCATATTATTTGTCATTATTAATCATTACATAATCATATGTGCAACTTCCTCTTAATTCTCTCTGATCTCAGAAACACTCTCCTGCATTATTTACTTATAATCTCTCCATGGAACACCTTCAAACAGAAGTATTGTTTCCAAGGCTATATTTTTGCTAAATCATTATAATTTATGTGAATGAGTCTATTTTAGTTTACATCATCAAATTTTATATTATATATAAGTAGTCACATACTAACATAATTTCCAAAATCAACACTATAACATGTACACATGATTGAAAGAGCTATTAAAAGTACATTATATATCATCTCCAATGTTTTAATGTCCATTACCTCATGCTTACATAGTCAGATGAAACTTGTGGGGGCAAAACGGCCAAGTGCTTTTCATGTTGCCAGTCATCACCTGTTTCCAACTAAGATAATGTTTCCACTGGTTCTTCAAACAGTGAAAAGCTCAATGGTCAGACATGCTCTTGTAGAGCATTGTAAACAAATGGCATAACAGTGT
>NC_142928.1:58182173-58242404 GCF_046866305.1 Octopus bimaculoides
GCACACCACAACTGATGCTTCTAATGTTCAGCTTTTCTCTCAAGATACTTACACTCTGACGGGTATTCACATTGACATTACACATCCAACGGAGCATACTGGCTTCATTCCTTGCGAGCTTACGTATGTCCTCAGCAGTTACAGCCCATGTTTCACTGCCATGTAGCATGGCTGTTCGTACGCATGCGTCATACAGTCTGCCTTTTACTCTGAGTGAGAGTCCCTTTGTCGCCAGCAGGGGTAAGAGCTCTCTAAACTTTGCCCAGGCTATTCTTATTCTAGCAGCTACACTTTCAGCGCACCCACCCCCACTACTAACTTGGTCGCCCAGATAGCGGAAGCTATCGACTACCTCTAGTTTTTCACCCTGGAATGAGATAGAAGTTGTTTCCTGTTTGTTTACAGTCTTTATTGCACCTGAACATCTGCCACAAACAAAAACTAACTTGCTAGTTAACCTGCCTTTGATGTTGCTGCACCTCTTATGTGTCCATAGCTTGCACCGGGTACATCTTATAGAGTTACTACCTACTCCTTTTCTACATACTGAGCAGGGCCATCTACCTGAAAGGGTTTGTGTTTTATCTACCTTCCTACTTATTAGGATTTTGGTTTTAGCTAGGTTGACTCTAAGGCCCTTCAATTCTAGACCTTGCTTCCACACCTGAAACTTCTCCTCTAGTTCTGATAGTGACTCTGCAATTAGGGCAAGGTCATCAGCATAGAGGAGCTCCCAGGGGCAACCTGTCTTGAACTCCTCTGTGATTGCCTGGAGGACTATGATAAATAAGAGGGGGCTGAGGACGGAACCTTGGTGGACCCCTACCTCTACCCGGAATTCATTGCTGTACTCATTTCCAACCCTCACCTTACTGGCAGCATCTCTGTACATGGCTCGCACAGCTCTCACTAACCATTCTTCTATCCCAAGTTTCCTCATTGACCACCAGATAAGGGATCGGGGGACCCTGTCAAAGGCTTTCTCCATGTCAACGAAAGCCAGGTACAGAGGTTTATCCTTAGCTAGGTATTTCTCCTGCAACTGTCTCACTAGAAATAAGGCATCAGTAGTGCTTTTACCTGGCATGAACCCAAACTGCATCTCATCTAAATTGATTCGCTCCCTAATTAGTTGGGCTATGACCCTCTCTGTAACTTTCATAACCTGATCTAACAGCTTGATGCCTCTGTAATTATTTGTATCTAAAGCGTCACCTTTACCTTTGTAGCAGTTGACTATGATGCTGCTACACCAGTCATTGGGTATGACTCCTTCGTGTATCACCTGGTTCGTAATACGGGTGACTAGGCTATAGCCAACACTGCCAGATATTTTGAGCATCTCTGCAGTGATTCCTGATGGGCCGGGGGCTTTCCCGGTCTTCATACTCTTAATTGCTTTATCTACCCTGGTACTATAAACTCGGATAGCTGGTCCCTCTATTGGGTCGACATACGGCAGGCTCTCTTTCTCCCATTCATTCTCTTTATTAAGCAATCTATCGTAGTGGCATCTCCAGACCTCTTTCTTTGCATCCTCATTTAGTGCAAGCGTACCATCATCCATGCGAACACATTTCTCTCCTACAACATCACTATTCTCTCTCCTACACTGTCTTGCAACACGAAATACCTCAAGTCTTTGGTCCTCACGGCGCAGAACATTGGCAAATCTTTCCTTATCTGCTTCCCCTCTGGCTAAATAAACCTGTCGCCTAGCCTCCCTTCTGGCACATTGGTACAATTCCCTGCTACCACCTTTCTTCCAGTCCTTCCAAGCCTGTTTCTTTTGTCTAATAGCCCTGTCTACCTCCTTGTTCCACCACCACGTTACTCTGGGTCGGGAGGGGACCTTACACCACCCACAAATCTGGTCGGTGGCTTTCAACAGGTTGTCCTGCAGAAATCTCCAATTGTCTTCCACGTTGTATGATGCTATATCCCCTTCTATTTCGTTAAATGCTTCAAGTAACTTGTCTCTAAGTCTCTGTCCATTTGCAGGGTCTTTAAGCTTCCACACCCTTCTCCTCCAAGCCTGTCTAATTCTGGGCACCCATTTTGCCTTGATCCCAAAGTCGCTAACTACTAATCTATGTTGTGGGGTACATTCTTCGCCAGGGTAGGTTTTGGCATTTATAAGCCGCCCTCTTTCCCTATTTCTGGTGAGGATGTAGTCGATTTGGCTAGAGTGTCTGCCGGAGCTGTAGGTGACTAGGTGACTGGCAGGTTTCCTGAAGTTGGTATTGCAGACCATAAGATCGGTTGCATCACAGAACTCCAGCAGTCTGGTTCCCTCCTCGTTGCGGGAACAATATATATATATTATATATTATATATATCAATATATATATATTATAGATATATATTATATATGATATATATAAATATATTAATATATATATATATATATATATATATATATATATATATATATATATATATATATATATATATATATATATATGTATATGTATATGTATATATATATATATTATATATATCAATATATATATATGTGTCATCATCATCATCATCGTTTAACGTCCGCTTTCCATGCTAGCATGGGTTGGACGATTTGACTGAGGACTGGTGAACCAGATGGCTACACCAGGCTCCAATCTGATTTGGCAGAGTTTCTACAGCTGGATGCCCTTCCTAACGCCAACCACTCTGAGAGTGTAGTGGGTGCTTTTACATGCCACCGGCACGAAGGCCAGTCAGGTGGTACTGGCAACGGTCATGCTCAAAATGGTGTATTTTACGTGCCACCTACACAGGAGCCAGTCCAGCGGCACTGGCACGATCTCACTCGAATGTCTTTACATATGCCAGGAAGGCGACACTGGGCACAGTTGCCATCACGAGTTCGCTTTCGCTTGCCCCAACAGGTCTTCACAAGCCGAGTTTCGTGTCCAATGAAGGAGACGATGTTGGCATGGGTGCCAGTCGTCAAATTAGTCCGATTTCGATTCCGATTTCACTTGCCTCAACAGGTCTTTGCAAGTGGAGTTTTGTATCCGATGAAGAAAGGTATGCATAAGTGGGCTGGCTACACCCCTGGTGGAGGCCTTGGATTTAGGTCTCACTTGGCTTGCTGGGTTTTCTCACGCACAGCATATTTCCAAAGGTCTCGGTCAGAAGTCATCGCCTCAGTGAGGCCCAATATTCAAAGGTCGTGCCTCACCACCTCATTCCAGGTCTTCCTGGGCCTACCTCTTCCACAGGTTCCTTCAACTGCTAGGGAGTGGCACTTTTTCACACAGCTATCGTCATCCATTCTCGCCACATGACCATACCAGTGCAATCGTCTCTCTTGCACACCACAACTGATGCTTCTTAGGTTCAACTTTTCTCTCAAGGTACTTACGCTCTGTCTAATATGCACACTGACATTATACATCCATCGGAGCATCCTGGCTTCATTCCTTGCGAGCCTATGCATGTCTTCAACAGTCACGGCCCATGTTTCACTGCCATGAAGCATGGCTGTTCATACACATGCATTATACAGTCTGCCTTTTACTCTGAGAGAGAGACCCTTTGTCACCATCAGAGGTAAGAGCTCTCTGAACTTTTCCCAGGCTATTCTTATTCTAGCAGCTACACTTTCAGCGCACCCACCCCCACTACTAACTTGGTCACCTAGATAGCGGAAACTTTCAACTACATCTAGTTTTTCTCCCTGGAATGTGGCAGGAGTTGTTTTCTGCACATTCATAGTGTTTATTGCTTCTGAACATCTGCTACATACAAAAACTAACTTCCTTGTTAACCTTCCTTTGATATTGCTGCACCTCTTATGTGTCCATAGCTTGCACTTGATGCATCTTATAGAGTTTCTGCCTACACCTTTTCTACAGATCGAGCAGGGCCATCTACCTGTGTTTGAGTCTGAGGCCATGTGGAAAGATGAATGGAGGCATAATGTTGTCATCACTTGTGATCACTTCAAACACCATGATGTTGACTGGATGTTTAATTTTTATCACTCTTGGTACATGTCCTCAGATTGACACCCAAACACTCTGAAATGTTTGTATTGGAGCTTCAGGCATGAATTCAAAGCAGTACAGATTGTCGTTTCCAAATTTCTGGCAGAGTGAATTGGCTCATGGTGCTCTTTTTCTCACAGATGGTGCCCAACTGATCCAACAATACTGTGTAGTTGACAAAATCAAAAACACACAATATGCATGTGTGAAATAAAAAATATAAAATGGTGAAAATTTACCCATCACACCCTGTATATATGTATACGTATGTATTTATGTATGAATGTATGCATGTATCTAACAATTTCATTTATTAATGTCTACTGCCTATCATGAGTCCTTACATATAACACATACCTGTCATATGTGTGTATAAATATATGTATGTGTGGGTACATATATCAGGTTAGTACCAGGAAGAGTATCCAGCTGTGAAATGATGCCTGGATAACATTTTTACTAGCATGAAGAACTGGATGTAATACATACACACACATGAGCACGCACACACATACACACACACACATATTTATTCACACATATATGTATATGCCAGGCACTTACTATAAGTAAGGACTCAGAGCAGGTAACAAGCATTAATAAATTAAATTGTCAAATTTATTAATCAACTTTAATCACCATGAAATAATTCACAGCAGATTTCTCATACTATACTTAAAGTGTTATGCAACTTATGTAAATTTGTATAACTGGTTATGATCGTCACATTTTCAGTAAATATAGAAAATAACAAGTATTCAAAACAAAAAAGTTTGCTTTACTTCTAAGACAATCACACAATCACTGTCTCTTGCTGTACTACATGTTCAAATGTTCTAATTATGTTTGTAGCTTTACAACATTGAAGTTATTTCTGCTCACAAGCTGATTTACAATTTTTAATCACATTTGACTTTTCTTCATAGGACAGCTTAAAAAAGCCTTTAAGAGACTCACCAATAGCATGCAAAAAGATTAAATTTTGAAATATAATATGTCTCTGCCAGTTAGCTCAGTCACCAGATAGAAGCTCTCTAACTGTTGAATATAAACAATCAATCCTTCTGAAGAGTTAAAGAATGAAAAGATGTTATGTTCTAGGTTTGTATTGTTTTGCAAGTTTCTATTTGTTTTGAAATCATGCATTGAAACAGATATATTTTGAGAGAGTCATAAGCATAAGCTCTATTTTGCTTCTTTTTTCATTATAACTAGTCAAGTAGCAGACAGTAAACTGGCAGAAGCACTAATGCATCAGGGAAAATACTTCACAAAATACTTTAGGCTCCTTACATTCAGAGTTTAAATCCCACTGAGGTTAACTTTGCCATTCATCCTTCTAGGGTCAATAAAATAAGTACTAATTGATCACTGGGGCTGATGCAATCAACTTCTCCTTCCCCTCAAAATTGCTGGCCTTATGCAAAAATTAGAAAGACTCATTAGTCCGGTCGTTAACCAGTTAGCTAATTAATTGCTTGGTTAAATTTGCTTTAAACAGTAGCTTTTACTCTACTAATTCAGATCTTTCCACTCCGCCACTAATAACTCAGACATTTCCTATCTAAATAATGTGTCAATTGAATAATGAGAAAGGTTTGAATTAACTAAGTTAATTATCTGCAACTCATCTCAAATTTACTCATTAAAACAGTCAATGTCATTGAAAACCAAATAATGAATTTTATAAAACTGGTAATAAAACTTTATAAATATTCTTTTCTACGCTAGGCACAAAGCCCCAAATTTTTGGGGCAAGGGCCACTTGATAAGATCGACTCCAGTATGCAACTGGTACTTATTTTATCGACCCTGAAAGGATGAAAGGCAAAGTCGACTTTGGCGGAATGTGAACTCAGAACGTAGCGGCAGACGAAATACTGCTAAGCATTTCGCCTGGCATGCTAACGTTTCTGCCAGCTCGCCACCTTCTCAAAGAATCTTTTCCACTCTAGATACAAGGCCTGAAATTTTGGGGGAGGGGCCAGTCGATTAGATTGACCCCAGTATGCAACTGATACTAAGTAACTCTTTTCCAATATCCAGTTGGCTTCCAGTCCCCCATGTCAGCTAACTTTTTCTCAACTACAACTTTAATCTTTATGCTCTCTAATGCCGTTGACTGGTCACCAATACATCAAGCTGTTCCTGAAAAAAGGAAACTTTAAAACACATCAAATTTAGGTCGAACACCTGCACAGTGAAAATGGAATGAAAATAGATTTATTTAAGTGATAGTGTGTGTGTGTGTGTGTGTGTGTTTCTGTCTGTCTGTCTGTATAAAGCCTCTTTCTGTCCGCATTGCACAATGGACTCTGGACTTGGTACATTGAACTATTCACAGAATTTAGGGCTTCATAGAAGCCCCATGTAGTTACCAGTGTCTGCACTTAGCTGAGTTCTTTTGATGAGGTTCATTCACCACTCATTTTTGATCTCTCAAAGTTTGTACTGGAGATTGTTGCAGGCAAGGCAGAAGGCTGCTTTTTTCCCAGATCAGTATGCAAACAGTGCATTCAGCAGCTTCTACAAAAGAGCCTGGAATGATGACAACCTGAAGAAAGGGTTCAAGCTCATTGTATACAGAACTATCATTTTGACCATCTGCTTGTAAGGCTCAGAGTGGTGGGTCATTATTGGCATTACCTACGACTTCATGGATGATTCCATCGGCACTGCTTTCACATCATTCTAAGCACCCACTGGAATGACCGTGTCACTAACATTGAGGTCCTAGAGCAGAAGGTCACCAGTATTGAAGCAAATCTACTGAAGACACAGATACACTTGGCAGGACACATCATTAGGACAGAGGATCATCACACTGTACAGCAAGCTTTTCTCTGATCACCATGATAGAGGAGTACTAAAGAAGAGATACAAGGACTCCCTAAAAGAATCCCTTAGTTTCTTCCATGTTGTTCACCACCTGAGATCTGTTCTTGTCACTGACAGTGAAGCCTGGTGTCTCACTGTCCACCAAACAACAACCTCCTTGAAGACTCCCACAGGACCATCATTGCAGATGAGAGAAAGAAGAAGAAAAACAGGAACACTACAACCAGCCCTGATCAGTCCACCTTCCCACACAACCTCTGTGGTCATGCTGGCTAGTCCCATATCTGACTCAGGCATCAGCAAGCTTGCAGCAGACATGAATGCTTCCTTCTGTAAATTTTTGCTTGCAAAGCCAAGCCATGATGATGATGATGATGATGATACATACATACATACACACATACAAACACACTAGTGTGTGTATATGTGTGTAATAATACAGTTGTCACCTTTTTGGTTTTTTTGCTTTGACTGCTTAACAGGCAAGCTTTTGAACAACACACATTTTTCATATGATCACCCAATTTTACTTTTAATTGAATACTCCAGAAATAAATCATAATTCGCTCTGTCTAAAACAGCAAGCTACCAGGTTTAAAGTCTGTTTGATAAATGCCATGCATGAAACTCTAGAGTCACTTTTACAACTTTCTACTAATTAAAACTAATAATAATAATAATAATAATAATAATAATAATAATAATAATCAACCACACAAAAATTGCATAGGAGGTACAAATCTACAAACTACTCACTTGCACATGCCACACACCATGTTTTTCTCATCCTTTATCTATTAGCCCATTTCTACTGGTCAAGCTACATTTTCCATTCCCTTCTGTAAAAGGTGGTGTCTGAATGTTTGTACATTCATTCTTCTGACCAATGAACCTGGATATCACCAACAAAGACTTCCTATTATTCTAGCTCAAAGTTTTCCTGTCTGATATTTCTAAATTCATTTGATGTCTATACTACATTCTGAACTCATCCAAAGTAGATCCAATCTGATCCTGTAACTTGGTTTAGTTTGGTGGTGATTACACATGAATTCACTCTTTCAATCATGTTATTACTTAGTGATACACTGCAAAAAAGTTGAAGCATATTTTGATGAATCTAGCTATCCAGGTTCACTAACTGCAATTTCAGGTATTGCTGCATTACACCAAAAATTCCTGTCCATCAATAAGACTTTCTTCAGAAAATATATTTTTCTAATTGAATGTTATCAGTTTGCACTACTGGTTCTCTGGTTTTCTAGTTCTCCAATTTTATACTATCATGCATGTACAACAGAGCGCAAGAGAGAAGACTGTGCTAGTATGGTCTTGTGGTATGTACGGATGAGGACATCTGCATCAAAAAGTGCAGGCAGAGCGATGTGGACAGTACCAATGACATATAAAAGACACCTGTGCCAGTGACACGTAAAAGGTACCCAACCTGGTAACACATAAAAGGCACCCGCTACACTCTCAGAGTGATTGGCATTAAGAAGGGCATCCAGCTGGAGAAAGCAAGCCAAAATCAGACTGGAGCCTGGTACAGCTCTCTGGCTTACCAGTTCCAGTCAAACCACCTAACCCATACCAGCATGGAAAATGGATGCTAAATGATGATGATGATGATGACGATGGTGATTCAGCCAAAGTTAGAAGAAAAGCTGTAAAACATATATGAGTATGACTTAAACAACTTTAGGAAAATTTTTTTAATGTTTTCAAGGGTTACGATATTTTTATAACAGTTCTAGAATTCTTTATACACCTCTCAAAAAAGCATGAAAATTATTCTTGCACAGCATTTTCTTGTTCTTCAGAAGTTTATTCTGATGAAACTTTGCCCATCAAAATGTTAGAGAACTCATATCCAAAGTCATTTTTTTTTTCATATAGGAGATATTGTGAATCAATGTTTGAATTCATTTCAAGATTCATATATTGAAGATACCAAATTCTTGTAACCATGAAAGATGCAAAACTGCAGAGTTTACTTATGATACAAAAGTGATTTGACATTCTTTTTAGAGCAACAGAGAGTTTTTTTCCTCTCAATTTCATTCACTGCATGTCTCCTACATAAAGTTCATTAATTGCACCGGAGCAAATATCACATGATTCCTTTACTTAATACATGGAGCAACAAGATGTCATTTGAAAATGTAATTCTAATGCATTCTATTGGCTAAGAACTCTTTTTTCACAGTTACTTCCTATTATCCATTTAGTAGCTAAAACAAGAACCATTTTTAATGGTTCTCTACTATCACTGAAATAGCAACCTTCAATTTACATTTAGAGTCTTAAATATAGATGAATAAACAAAAAATCACCCTACTACCTTTAAGATAGCATGTTAATGTAGTATAAATTTATTAACAGGCACCGTTGACAAAGTCTCTCTTGATGCAAGCTATTGCCAAGCATTGCTGCCTACAATTCCAGGCTACCAGTGTTTCAATCTTGAATTCAATCATTCTGTAACATGTCTGAATATCATTACAATTAATTAATTATATATTTGGAGTTTGAAATTAGTTTTTAAACAATATTGAAATTTTACATTGAATTTATGAAGAAAATATTTAGAAATATTAACATCCATACATACTGATTACTTGAATAATATGTTCAGAACCATTCTGTAGCAGTTATAGTTGATATAATCAATAATGAATTATCAATAATGGGATAAATTTCGATGAGAAGTAAAAGTTTGAAATTTTACAATATTGGCTGTACTGAATTTACAAATTACCTGTCTCCAGATTTTTCTCATAGTGACTGGAATCACAGCGTCAAAAGAATTGTCATTCAACAAGCCTTAACCCTTAACATTCAGATTATTCTGCTAAATATATCATCATCATCACCATCATCATTATTGTTTAATATCATGTTCTTTGTAATTAATCATACATTATCTTATAGCTAAGAAATATTGATGACATGATTGTATATTTTTAGAATGACATTGTAGAGTAGATGTAAGAGGCTAGCTTTGGATGGTTTGAGCATAAAACAGGTAGAATATTTAGGCCAGATATGGTCAGTTTGAATGCAAAAAAAAGTAAAGGACTATCTCAGAACAAACATGTCACAAGGTCATCTTGTGGCCTTAGCTTGCCTGGGAATTGTGTCAGCGTTCAGTTAAAATACTGGTTTCAGACATTTCATACCAAACTTTACATACAAGAAGTCATGCAGAGTACTTTTGAAAAATGGAAAATCTCAATTACCTATACTAATAGATAAATAATTAAAATGATGTCTTTTTAGTTTTTAACAATTGGTTCTCTGAGTATAAATCTTTGTTTTAGTGATCCTGATATTAGAGTGGGTGTCTTGAAGGAGTGAGGGGAAGGACAGAATGGACCATACGTTTCACAAACTTAATCCAATTTAAACAAAGCAACATACAAAACATTGGTTTATAGAAGTTTATACTGGCAATCCCAATTTGAAATTTTTGCTTGTGCAGTTATAATGATGATAATACTTTGCACTAGATTTTTGGGTACTTGCATGTCCTATTTACTTTCTAGAATGACAAAGCAGTCTTTTCATGTAAAAGTATTTAATATTAAAATCCAAATATGCTTGAGTACATACTGTCTTGAAAAATCTGTAGTATTTAAATTGCATGAGGTCCCCAGAAGCAGAAGCTTTATGAAAAGTAATTTTCATTATTGGTTGAATGCATTGAATCGTGATAAAGAAGAATATCTTAATAGAAGTTTGAATTAAACACACACATACTCAAGACATCTACATATACATATAATTTAAAGGATTTTGCTGTAAACGTTAGTTAAGATATCTTTTATTCAAACTATGAAAATAGTCAAGACAAGCAGTCTGTTTTGCTTAGCAATAAGTAAGTTTTTACACAATGATACTGTCCGATTCTTTTGAAAAAGTTGCAACCTTTTATATTGAAAATTTCAAATGTGATCTCTCTGAAATATTTGCCTTGAAGTCATTTCTCTAAAAATTTAAGGAGAAAATATAAAACATGTGAGACCATATTGACATTATGCATCAATCCAAAATAGACATGTCAGTCATGGTTTAATTTTGTTGATAGAAGTGTCCTTTCCCTAATTCCCATTGCAATTCTTCTTGTTTCTTTTTTATTATTTCTGTGGTAATACAAGTCTTGAGATGAAAGAATGTGTTCCTACATTCCACACAATATTGACATAGAAGGTATTGAATGAATATCCACTCCTTACATCTTTTAGAAGTTGCTTAATAATTCCAACTAACCCCTATCTATCTGTTGATGAAATTTCATCTGCTTACAGTGACTGTGAAAAATGCAAGTACAAGATTGAGTTCCTTACCCAATTGAAAATACAAAATTAATATTCTAATATTTTAATTTGTGCATGACATCCAATCATTTGAATTTCAAACATCAGCTTCCAATTGTGACCACAGAAATATCAATAATTCACTGAAAGCAAGCAGTACATACTTTCCACCTTATTGTGTTCAAAGGTATGTTACAACCAGGAGTTGTTAGTCACCAATATTAAGGATGCATAATGATTTCTACATATTTTGGAGAGGTATATAGTCAGTTATGTTAACCCAGTATTTAATTGGTATGTATTTTACTGACTCCGGAAGGATAAGAAAAAAGTTAACCTTTGCATGGTTTGAAATCAGAATGGAAAAAAACAATAAATTTGTGATTTACGTTTGCAATCTACTTTGCCAATTTTGCCTTTCACAGCCCTTTTTGATGATATGTGATAACATTCTGTTACATGTGGATGGTTATAGTAATTTATAGGCATTCAAATCACACCATCACCAAACACTAAAAAAAACGGGGTTTTTTTTTCCTTTTTCTAATCAAACTCCACACTTCCTAAAGTGGGTCTCGTTTCTAGTTATAGTTCTCTGTAACCAAATAGTTATTGGTTGAAACCCTTCAATGTATCGTACTATACATTAAGCCTGAGTTATACACACAAACTCAAAAAGTTATTGCTTGCTTCATTTTTTATGTATATACATAAACCTCATTCTTGTATCTCTGTTACAGATGAACTAACTAACAATTCTTTACTTCAGCTACTCTAAAATGAAATGTTGTATTTCAGAGTGACTTCAAGCATATTTTTTAAAAATAAGAGCTCAAGTTTCAACAAAATTCTTGACCTTAAATATATCTTTCATCACAAAATTTGCAAAACCTCATTTTAGTCTTGACCTAGATAACTATTAACAGATGTGAATCTGAAAGGAATGTGCTAATGTAGATAAAACATTAATTTGATCTTTAATGCTCCTTATTCTCTTTAATACCATTTTTGAACCAAGAAAGATCAACAATTTCTATTGCACTTAAAGAAACCTGTAACTCTTGAGTGCCACATCAAATATTTGTTAGTATGGTAAAGACACAATTAGTAACATATATAATATGTATGTATGTATGTATGTATGTATGTATGTATGTATGCATGCATGCATGCAACACACACACACTCACTAGCAATGCACCCCAGTGTTGCCTGGGTATTGTGACCTCCAGCCACATTGTATCATTTGTTCCTTTTTTATGTGCAAAATCAGCACATGAAGAGCATGAAGCAAACAACTCTTCCTTATGAACATGTTTTTCAGTCATTTTTCTGATAAACAATGCTGCAGTTTCCGTCTACCAAATTCAGTCACAAGTCTGTAGTTGGCCTAGGGATATTGTAGAAAACACTTGCCTAAGGTATCATGCAGAGGGACTGAACATGGAACCATGCAGTTGGGAAGCAAACTTCTCAACCATACAGTCATTCTTGCACCTAATATGTGTGTGTGTGTGTTTGCATTTGTTGTTGAATCAAGTATTGTGTCCCACTAAGTCTCAAAGTTAGCAGTTCATCAAGCAGAGATCTATAAAATAAATGCCAGATTGAAATACATACTGAAGTCAGTATGATCAATTACATTTTTGAAGGTGATATCCCATCATGGTGACAGCCAAGAGACTAAACCCAGTAAAATAATGTTTAAAGACTTAATAGCTTCAAATTTAAGGTAAATGATTACTAACCACAAGATAATGAGTTCAAAACTTCATATTCAACTTCCACTCTATACGATAACAGTATATGCACATCTCAGTCTACTTGACTGCCAACAATTAACAATTTCAATTTGAAGTTGAATGGTTAGCAATAAGAAAGATGTCCAGATTTCTTTTAAAATTATTATGCAAAATATTCGGAGAAAAAGTTTTTTTTTTCACCACAACAAAACACACTCACACACACAAGTGAGTCTGTGGTAACTTGAGCCACAACAAATAGCAACCAAATCTCTCATAAAACACACCCTTTCATCAAAAGAAAGACACAGATTTACAGTATTTCAGGAAGAAAAAAAAACAAAAACAAACTATGTGATGGGTCAGCTACATCAGAGGCAACTCTGGACTAAACAAAACACAGACAAACATACTTTACATAAAAAGATTATCTTCTAAACATTACTAATAAAGTTGATGGTTATCTTCAAAATTTCATTCCCTGGTAAAATTCTATGTATTTTAAACATTTTCTCATTATGCTCTATGTGAGACATATTGTTCAGGCAGAGTTGCCTCCCTTAGCTAAAGACCTCAAAATTGTGCAACTCAGCCTCGTTTTTGAGGTTATTTTTGTAGTAAAAAAGAGTTGTGCAAAAAACATATTTTATTCGGTAGCCAAAAGATTACTAAATGTTTTGATACCTCATATGTCAAAATCAGCAACTCAGTTTTCAAATCCATAAGGAAGACACACACACACACAAACACAAACTCTGTTTTATATATTAAGATAGCCACTAAACCTTTTTCTCTCCCTGTTTATGTTTGTGTTCCTTTCTGTCGAAGAGAGTAGGCTCAAAACATAAAAGACTTTCCCACTTCCCGAGCATTAAACTGATACATCTGCTTGTTGTTTACACACCTGTCTTCATCTTTTGTTTTGTTGTAAATTCTCACTATATATATATATATATATATATATATATATATATATATATATATATATATATATATATATATATATATATATATATATATATATATATATATATATATATATATATATATATATATATATATATATATATATATATATATATATATATATATTTATTTATTTATTTATTTATTAAAACGAAACAAACTTCTACACGAAGCACTTTATGTTTTACATTATTTTTCTTCAAGATTTTATTTTCTGTTTCTCCATTTTTAATTCCCACACCTGAGGGAATGTTTAAGATAACTGCACAATAGTACCAATATTATATAAGCTCTTTAAGCTTGCATATACATTAACTGAAGCATTCTCTTAGTAATCTTGCAGTAATTGTTTATGGTTGTTGTTTTCTACAACTATTCATATCAATACAGTTCTATATTTAAGAGATGAGGAATTATGTACATTATTTACATTTGACGGATATTTGTCCTCATCTTGTTTGTTGTTAGCATGTTTTGGCTGATATACCCTTCAGCCTTCATCAGGTGTCTTGGGGAAATTTCGAACCTGGGTTCTCATTCCTAAGGTATTTTTTGATGTTATTATTATTATTATTATTATTATTATTATTATTATTATTATTATTATTGTTATTATTATTATTATTATTATTATTATTATTATTATTATTATTATTATTATTATTATTATTATTCAGGTCAGTGTAAAGAGAGGGATTGCTCAGTGCCTAAAACATTGAGCAAAGAATATAAGTAGCGATCGTGATACACACCACGAAGAAATGATCACGCTCAATAACAATCTATTAAGCAACAACTACCCTAAGAACACACTATCCACTCCAATTATGAAGAAAAGAGGGGATGAAACCAATAAACTGTCCAGTGTGTCTACCCTATGTGAAAGGCCTCTCCAAAAAGATACAAAAAATATGTGGCCCATATAACATGAGGACAGTATTCAAGAGTAATACAACACTTTGCAAATATCTCCTTTGAGTAAAACCACCAATAGAAGAGAATATGACCAAAGACTGCGTGTACTACATCTCATGCAGCTGTGGTAGGTTGTACAAAGGCGAAACATGTCGCCCCCTCAAAATAAGGGTAGATAAACATCGCAAAGCTGTGACATGTGGAGATGTTGATAAATATGGTATAGCTGATCACATATGGAAAAATGGAGGCCACTTCCCTCTGTGGGATGAAGTTAAAATAATAGACAGAGAACACCACTGGAAAATACGAAAACTAAAAGAAGCAGCACATATGCTAGGACACAACAACCTCCTAAACAGACTGAGTGCAGATATGATTAGCATATGGGAACTGGTATTAAGGAAGGATAGGAAAATATTAGATTTATAAGCCCTAAAATTCACTCCATAATTTCCCCACAGTCATATGGTGTAGTGGTTAAGAGCATGGGCTACTAACCCCAAGATTCAGAGTTTGCTTCAAGCAGTGACCTGAATAATAATAATAATAATAATAACATCAAAAGATAATACACATCTTCATAAAGACTCCAGGTATTGACTGGCTAAAAAACTTAACATTCTTATAAGGTACTTGAGCATGCACATGCAGATACATACACACACAATAACAGTAATGCTCAGATACTAATCTACATACACATATACAGATGTGTTCATTTTACACTTACTTTTCCATGCTTGCATAGGTTGGACAAATATTTTATTCAAACCATTGTTTCACAATCAGATGCTTTTATAAGGCAAATTCATACTGTTTTTCTGATTAAGAATGATTTATTCCAACTGACCTCAAAGACACAAAGTGCCCAGACAGTTTTTGACAGGGGCAACTGATAACAACACTGCATACAAGTGGTCGCAAATGTAAACATGCGGATATATGCATGCGCACACATGCACACACGCACATATGCACACACCCACAATGTGCATCTTTCAGTTTCCATCTACCAAATCCACTCACAAGGCTTTGAATGGCCTGGGGTTATAGTAGAGGACACTTGTCTCAGGTGTCAGACAGTAGGACTGAACTTGAAATTACACGATTATGTAGCAAAGCTCAACCATACAGCCATGCCTACACCTACATCATAATTATAAAATCCATCTTACATGAAGGTATGAACTTAGTAGTGACCTACTTAATTGTCACAAGTGGCAAAGGAAGCTCTCTGCTGGCAATATATGAATGGAATGAAATCACACTGGGATGAACTTCATTGAGGACTAAATCATTTTTGTAACAAAACAATTATGCTGACAAGCAGCATTTGTTGAAAATAAAAGAATAGTTGATTATGGTAATTTTCTGATAATGATATGTGTAATTTTATTCCCACATATGTAAATATTACAGGAAAATATCATGACAAACAGCATTGTCCTAGATAAGGCACAACTTTAAGAATAAGCGATGCTCCTGCTACTACTATACTACCTAATAGTCAGGCAGACCATTCTATACCATCACGTAGCCAAACTGTTTGCCAACCTACTGTCAATTGATAGAGCAAGGAATATAAGCACTTTCAGTGTATTTTCAGTGAAATATTTTAATAGAGGATTATTTCATTTGTAAAACTCTCTTGTTAGGAAAGACAACATCTGACTAATCATTTTACTCATTTTTTAACACCTGCCTTCCATTCTGGGTGCTTTTTTAAGACAGCATTGCTAATGAGTTCACTTTGCACTCAGGAAATTTGCCTTGTAATTTGCAAGACTAAGGACCTAATGTGGCCCTTATAATTGGGGGAGAATAGGAGAGAGAGTGTGATGATTCTTGGCAGGGCGATGAGGGATGTTGGTCTCTGCATTTCTCTTTGGATTCTTTTCTCACAAGTAATTAATTTCCTTCCATCCAAGCACAGTAGCTAATTCAGTTCAGATTTGGACATTTTGCAACACCCACCCCAAAACTAAATTCAACCCACTGAACATGGTATCCAGTTTGGCTACATTGTAGTCATCTTTCTTTCCAAGCTAGGCTGCTGCATCCTCTGCCACAACTTCACCTATTTCCAGGACAATTTTCATTACTATGTGACTAGCATCACCCATACAGCACTTCTCTTTGACTTATACACACATAAATTTCCTCTCACTGGATCCTCCTTTCTCACCCTTTGCAAGATAACCTTCATCATTAAAACTGTCCACTTTCCAACTTCTCTGAAACCAACTCAATTGACCTACTCTTTTTCAACCTCAGTCCCAACTCTGCTCCACCACCTATCATAGATTCTAGTAGTTTTGCAGCTGATTAAACCCCTTCAGATGTCCCATGACCTTTGCTTCCATCACCACTGTATTACCCACTAGGATGTCATTTATGTAGGAATTAGTGGACCATTCACTCTGTTTGCCTTTCTCAGTTTTGTCTTGAGGACTGTTACTATGATCTTCAGTACTGAGTTCAGTCTGAATTCCAACCCAATCAATCAGTACATTTTACCCCTGTAGTTTACCAGCTGGTGATTTCACAACTTTACGACCATGTGATACTGTAGACAGGCTGACTTCAAATATATTATTGTAGAATCCCCATCATCTGCCTTCACTCATTCAAAATGTCCTCATATATGTTTGTGGCCTTGCTACCAGTGTGACATACCATACAATCATTCAGCTCCTGAAAATTTAGCACTTGCTGAACTTTATTCATTGTTGGTTTGTTATGGCAAGAGTTATTGATACCCCTGGGGGATTGGAAGAATGGACTAGCCGAACTCTTATAAAGAGTAGAGGTTGGTTGTAGTCGAGGAGAGAGAGAGAGAGAGAGAGAGAGAGAGAGAGAGAGAGAGAGAGAGAGAGAGAGAGAGAGAGAGAGAGAGAGAGCGTTTTGGTAGTACATCACTATGTACGTTGTGTGAACATATTGATTAAACCTCTGCTTCATTAATTTATATATACCAACCTGTGACAGGATATAAAAGTGGCAATGAGATATTCGAAGCTTGCTTATTCTTTATTCTATTACTTGTTTCAGTCATTTGACTGTGGCCATGCAAGGAAAAGTAGGTATTTTGGATCTATTTTAAAACGGGGGCCACATTTTTCATTAATGTTTTACGTAGTGTTTTTGGTACGGAAAGGCTTTCAAACTTCGTATACTTATCTATTTTGTGTTATAGAACAGAAAAATATTTTTGTATTCGAATTTATTTCATGTAAAAAATTGTCTTATTTCGATAATTTCAACCAATCACTGATAAGTATTCAGTTGTTTATATTTACTCCTTTGGCTGATTAAGCGATGTAAAGCGTATTTAATCTACATACCTTCGTTTTATTTGCTTTTTTCATTTTAAATTTGCTTTAACCCTAACCCTAACCCTAACCCTAGGGCTAGGGTTAGGGTAAATTGTTTCAGAATCGTTTGTTTATGTAGTCGGCACTTAATGTATATCGGCTGAATGGACGTCAGTGATTGGTTGAAATTACAGAAATACGACAACTTTAACATGGAATAACTTATGGATTTCTTTTTTTTTAAAGAAGACTAAGAGAAAAAGATGTTTTATATGACACATTCTACCAGTGTTCCAAGTTTCAAAATGCTTCGTTAATGAAAAATGTGGGCCCCCGTTTTAAAAAAGATCCGGTATTTTTTTATGCCAAGAATAAAATACTTAGGGCAGATTATTGATGAAAATGGACACAGACCAGACCTGTCTAGAGCAAGTGCAATAAAAAAAAATATGCCTCCCAACGAACATTACAGCGTTACAAGCATTTTCGGGGCTTGCAAATTACTACCAGGTATACACACCAAATATGCACGATTTAAGAGCACCCCTGAATAACTTGTTAATAAAAGACATTAAGTGGAACTGGTTGGACAAATGTCAAAAAGCTTTTGAAAAAATAAAAAATGTCCCAACGTCGGAATTGTCGTTATCACATTTTAACCTGGATTTAGAAATAGTAGTGGCAGCAGATGCTAGTGAAAGTGTTATCAAGACTACTTTATACTTTACACTTGCAACTCCATTAGTGACTAACGAGCCCTGCTCTTGACAAACATACACGACTGCCAACTGCTTAAAAACACCCGCTTCTCTGCTTGAGCAGAGCGCTACCGTTTGTATTCCTACACATCCAGCCCTGATTGGCTGGAGCATGCTACAGCACAACTGTGCTATGCCGCGGCAACACATAATACATACATACAGTGAACTCCTCAAGAAACACTCTCTTCCTGATGATCTCCTATACAGCTCCAAAATAGCTGGGCTCTCTTACCTCAGAGAAGACCTGGATGGAAGGCACTTAGCATACAAAAAAGACCATGTACGGGTATGTTGCCCAGAAGCTTGAAGGAGACAATAGGATTGACATGAAGCGCAGCCTCTCTTAGACCCAAGACCAATACATCACATCACAATTTGAAGGCTATGCATTTGCAATCCAGGAACAGGAGATCGCCACAAAGTACCTGGTGAACAAGAGATACAGTGATGCTCTTGTAATCCCAAGGTGCAATCACATGTGTAGGCTACGTCATGTTTCTGTGGAAGACAATACACTTGTGATTAGCTGCTGTCCTAAAATGTCGTCACGGTACTACCTCGCTATGCGGCACGATGCTGTTGCTAAAACAATTTACAATGCCATCCACAAAAAAGACTGTCCTGAAATAAATTTAGAAAATCCATCTGTTATGGAATACATTCATAAACACCAACTCAAGGAATACTGGTGGAATATTCCCATCAAAACTTCTATCAAATGTAAACATAAGAGGTTGGATATTGTTGTTGGGACAGAGCGGCAAAGGTATGTACCATCATAGAGATCATCTGCCCTGCAGGTTATAAATATCTCTTTAAAAATCAAAGAAGAAGATATCAATGCATAATCACTTCGAAACCTCCAGCTTCTATATCCAGACTATGAATTCATATTCATACCAATAATAATTAGAGCACTAGGTTTTGTTAGCAAATGCTTAATGGAGAATCTGGATAAACTGGGATCTTCAGAAAGAGAAATTGACCGGCTGATTCGTACATTACAAGTGCAATCTATGAGTGGAACAGTAAGAATATGCAAAACTTTTCTCAAGTTCCAAATGTGAAATTGTCTGTGTTAACTACATCCCAAAGATAGAGCCTTGTATCTTTGTTGGAAACCAGCTCCCTCCTCAGTGGAAGATTTATAATAATTAAAAAATAGAAGACATACATACTGTTATATCCTTATGGATAAACGAATACATTGCAACAGTGTAATAGCAATATAACCGAAACAAACAGCAGTAACAACACGGAACATAACAATCTTTTAAGTACCAGCAATCCAACACGCTAACTCGAACTGTGAACTTTGAACTATCAACACACGAACTGTGGAACTAGCACAAACTCTTTTCTTTATTAAAGCACTCAGGCTTATACACAGAGGGGACAGCACAAGGACAGACAGAACACCACAGTGGGGACAAAAAACACAGAACGAACAAATGAAGGATGAACAATAATAATGAAGATGAAATGGCTGCATGCTCCCCACTCGAAAAGCAGTATCATTTAAATATTTTAGTTTAACGTTTTTATATCATTTTTTTCTTTTTTCTCCTTTTTTTTTTCTTTTTGCATCTGTTTTAAAGTCATTAGAATTTCAAACATTTACTTACTTTTTTTTTACCATTTTATGTAAGGCAGTAGGTCCTCATAATCTATTACTGGCAGCAAGTCATCGAACTCCACGCGTACTCCCATTGGGTCTATCCTATTTCCAAACCATTCTCTTAGTCTTGCACATCTCTCCTTGTCAAGTACAATTGCCTTGGTACTCTCTGTATAGTATTCTGTTGTTAGTTTCACTCTTATTACAGACTTCATTTTCGTTATTTTATTTTCAATCTCCGTGCTTTTCGTATAAGTCACCATATGCCATTTATTTTTCGGTTCTTTTTTAGTTACTTGTTCCTGCAGTCCCACTTGATTTTCCACGTTGGTTTCCCTTGTTGATGTTGGAATCTCCTGTTGTGTATCTTCCTGTTTATTTTCCTTCTTTTTCTTTAACAGACTGTTTGGCGGTGAGTCCGCGTCTTCCTTCCTTTTCTTTTTTCTATTTACCACCGTATATTCCTCCTCCACCTTCTCCGAACACTTCTCACTTACTAGGGTCGTCACTTCGGCATTTTGCGTCCGTTCGTCACCCTGCTGCAGCTGTTCCTCTATAACTTTATCATCTTTCTGGGGACACCTTGCTCTTGTGTTCCCCCTTTCTCCACACTGGTAATAGGTTGGAGGTCTTCCCTCCACCACTACTCTCAATATCACGCCCTCCGGCAGTATCACCTCCTCCACTATCTTGTGTAAATCTTGTAAACTGACTTGGATAGCCACTTCGAGGCCATATCCCCATCAGTTTACCTCTTTCGTCCTCGTTACTTTCAACACTTTTACGTCCTCCTCCATATTATACATAATGGCTGCCACCAGCCACGCCACCTCAACCTCCGAGGGTACTCTGCCAATCCTTACTCTGGCCGCTCGTTTGCCACAGTAAGTTGGCAGAAGTATCCACTCTGGTGTCCTTAGCGCCACTGTGGAGTGGTTTATCGCTTCTTGTTCGCTAGCGAACCTTACCTCCACTGTGCCGTATCTTCTCCCTCTGGTGTAGAATGTTGTGAGGCTTTTTACCTCCTTCAAACATTCCTCTATGCCTCTACTGTAGCTATTTCTATTTTTTTCGTTGTCGTGGACAGCGTTCTATATACCACTGTCTGCCTCGTTATGCTAACTGTCAAATCTTCTGGTGGAGGTCGACTTCAAACTGGTTCCTTCCTTCTCGATCATTCTGTTGAACTCCTTTAACTTCCTTTGCTTCATCTTCACCTCTCGAACCTGTAATACATGTGCAGTTAAACTTCTTCCAGTGGCTGAAGCATAGCTGCCGGCTGGAACTGGTTCGCACTCCATTCTTCCTTTTAAAATTAATGTAAACACACTACATACAGACATAACATACATACATACATACATATGTAGTGAATCTTGCAGGCATGAAGTGGATTTGATCCACCATAGCCAAATTTAAATTAACAGTTCAACAGAACTTTTCTCACAGTAAAACAATAGTTATTCTGTGACATCAGTTTTACATTTGCCAGATTACCTTAGCTAGGCCGAAATAATGTCTCCACCACTTGACCTTCCTAACCTCTTTTATTTCACCAAAAGCTAGAATTAAGATAACAAGTACCACCAACTAAATCCATTGTTCTCAACAATATGTCTATCCTGGATAGTTATAAAAGCAAGAACCCCAAGCAACAATCACTTAGTCACTTGGTGACAACTGAGTTTGTCGGCTTGTGACAACTCAATCTGTTAGTTGATGAATGACAAACTCAAGTCAGAGACAGCTACCATCAGTTGGGGAGCAGAACGCTAGAATCATGATCCAAAGCAAGGCAGCTACTAAAGACAATAGTCAAATGGAGAAAAGAAATTTACTGTCAGCAGCTATGAGACTCAGCTTTCCACACTCTCTCACTTTCACTAACTCACTTTGTCTTCTATGCACATTACCATAGCTCTCTCTATGGTTTACTACTACAATACGAACACACAGGCCAAAATGAACTTTTTTACTTTGCATGCTCTAGGATTTTATCACCTGCCCGTCAAGCAAGGTATATTCGATATAACAGTAAATAAATACTTTCTTCACAACTTCAATCACTGTTCTTTCATCTTTATATAATGGCTATCAACAAAGAACCAATCCTTACACACTGATTACAACTCCAACATTCCATCCTACCATGTATCGACTATCGTTTTTCATATTATTGCTTACACTAATTAATATCATCCATTACACATACATACACACATACATGCACACATACATAAGAAGAGAAACTGTGCACAGTTGTGGAAATTAGCTGCCCAGCAGATGTTAGCATAAAGTGAAAAAGAGAGCAACCTATGCTGAACTATTAAGAAATCTATCCAGATTGCAAGTTCAGGTTTGCCCTGGGATATGTAACATACTGCCTAAATACCAATCTTGAGAAATTAAGCTTCTCAAAACAAGAAAGGAGAAAGCTAATTCAAAGACTACAGATCCAATCCATCACTGGAACTGTAAAAATCTGTAAAACTTTCCGGAAGTTTATCATTTAAATATATGTGAGCATGTCTAGATATGTAACTATATGCATGAGAATACATACATAAAGCATACAAATCTGCATATACATACATACAAACAAAAATACCCTGTTGTTGAGGTTGAAATTCCAATGCAAGAACCTTGAATCTAGATTAGAAACCAGCTCTTTATGTATTGGCAAGAAATCTCGAAATAAACTGAATAATGGCATACATACATATGTATATACGTACATACATACATACATACATATTGACATACATACATACATACAGCGGATGTTAACATAAAACAGAAAAGCAGTGTATAAGAGAATAGCTACACCGAACTCTTGAGAAATCTGCAGTTGCTCTATCCATATTTCAAGTTCAGGTTTATACCTGTAATTATTGGGGCTCTAGGATATGTAACACACTGCTTAAATACCAATTTTGAGAAATTAGGCTTCTCAAAACCAGAAAGGAGAAAGCTAATTTGAAAACTAAAGATCCAATGCATCACTGGAACTGTAAAAATCTGTAAAACTTTCCAAAAGTTTATCATTTAGATATATATGAGCATGTTTAGATATGCAACTATATGCATGAGAATATGTACATAAAACAAAACATACAAATCTGCAAATATACATACATACATACATACCCTGTTGTTAATGTTGAAATTCCAATAAAGGAGCCTTGGATCTAGGTTAGAAACTGGCTCTTTCTCTATTGGCAAGAAATCTTGAAATAAAAATGAATAACAACATATATACATATGTAATTATGTATGTACATGTATATATAACCTCTATTGGACTATTGAAGCCTGTTTTTATGCAGCAGCTGTCATTCTAAGAGAACAGGTGGGCGATATTTGCCAAGCATGTAGTGAAGTAGCATAAGCAAACCAGGTGCATAACAAACCAATGAAAACATAAACATTTTGTGCTACAGCATCAGGCATTTAAATATCATGTTAACGTGTAAGGTGAATAATAATTCACTGTAAACCATCAACACTTTATGTAAAAAAATTTTAATGATTAGAGAAGTCACATTTCAAAAACTTGGGAAGTTAATAATCTTAAATCAGAACTGAAGAAACTGAGTGAAAACTCCATTATTGGAGGGGAAAATAATACAATAAGGCAGATTAAGCACAAGTCTGTTTCTAACCCACAAATTGTATTAGGGAAGATGAAAATAAAACATTTTCATAGAAAGAATCTTTTATGAAAAAGATATTTTGCTACACATAAATGAAGCAGTCAGATTTTTAAATGTTATTTCGCCATCTAGATTATTTTTTTTAAGGCACACTCAAAGGGACATAACTTATAACGGTCTGTTTTGTCGCCTAAATGCTGGTCTGTTCGTTTGTCATACTGAACTAAACCTAATCATTAAGCGGCCCCTGGCTCGAATTAATATGCCTTCAGTTCTGGAGCCGACGGGGTTATCCAGAAGTGATGGAAAGAGACCAGATGGTCTTACCCTCTGTCCCTGGGCTAAAGGTAGGTGCCTCATTTGGGACGCCACAGTCTGCGACCCCTTTTGCTCCTTCCCTCATCCTGGATGCTGCAGTAAACAGGAGGGTCACTGCTTCCATAGCCGAACGAAACAAAACCCTGAAGTATCGGGACCTGACAGTCAACTATCTCTTCCAATATGTGGAGTTTGAGATGTTCGGAAGGACTGGGCCACTAACCATGAAGTTCTTGTCATTGTTGGTAGGCTCGCCTCATCGAGGTGCCAGGTGATGCCCGTAAGGGTGCTTGACCTTAGCAAGCCCTTAGCCTCACTCGGCGTTGCCCATGGTAATGCCACAAGCGTGCTGGGTTACTTCAGTAGGTTCCGTTAAACCTTATCGTGTGCAACAATTGAGACACTTGGTACTGCATTGATGTTTTTTCCCGTTTTCCCCTCTCCCGCCCCCCTTTTTTTTTTTTGTAAAACAGATAGAATAAAGAATGAATACCAAACCAACATTGACAATAAAGCTGATATAATCAACTCTGAGATCTTCACTAAAGCTGTAGAAAAGGTACATAAAATAAACATTAGTGAGGGATTGTTTTACTACTAGATGTTTTTTCTCTTGCTAGTCTTTGCTGGTATTTCAAATAAGGGATCTTTCATTCTACTCACCTTCAAAAGTGCAGAATGTAGACATTTGCGTGTGGGCGCACACATACATACATGTGTGTGTGTGTGTGTATGTATATCTATGAAAGGCAGGATGTGTGTGTGTGTACATGAATGTAATTTATGCACGTCCACAAATTAGCACACATGTCGCTCCGAATTTAGGAGGACATTTGTCATGGCCCTAGCTGGGTTTTTGCCGACTTATTTTTTCCGAGGCACCCACGGATAGCAGTAAAAATCGATTTTCAACCATAACTTTTACCAATTTCTGCATCAGTGAAATCATCAAGCTTACTAACATGAGTTAAGTCCCCTGCAATGGCGACTATTATACAGAAAGAAAGAAATGTATATATATTTTTAATTATACAGGAAAACAAAGACGAACTGCTCTGAAAGAAATGTATATATAGTATGCATATAGTATATGTATATATTTAATTTTTCTACATATTTCATTTTAAATGAAATTCTGAATGTTAAATAATTAATGTTGGTTTATTCAATTAGAAAACAAAAACTTAATGATGTAATTAGCAACTAGCACATTTTGTTTCTTAGTTTCAGTTTGTTTTAATATTTAAATTCTTTATTTGACTGTTATTTTCAGCCACAGCATTCTTATTCATTTCTGTTTATGACATTCTCTGTTCGTCCTTTTGCTTTCTTGGTGGTCGAAGCAAATCGATGACTTCATGCTGTAGCCATTTTCTTCCTATGTGATTTAAAGCATTTTTTGATATGCAGCAACATTAGAAACGAGTTCCGAAATTGGTATTCAAGTTCGCTGAAACTTATCTCCTGCCATTCAAAACAACAACTCAAATGGGATAAAGAGTACATGCATCACAACAACAACACCAAGTGTGTGTTTGTACATGTGTGTGTAGACTTACAATATATCCTATTGTTAAGAAAATTTTACACAATCGTTCAATAAAACTCAAATGGGTTAAAGAGTACATGCTTTATCTGCCTAAACACTGCAATGGGACCCGCTTGGTAGTCAAGTCCCTGACGCCCCACTTTATTGAGGCCACCATTACGAGGTACAGGAACGGGGGGATGTTTTCATTTCAAGGATGCACCTTTATCCCTCAGGGTCAGACATGCCGTTTAATATTTGCAGATCACCATGTCCATCAACAAATCCCAAGGCCAAACACAGATAAATCTTACAACCAAGAATAAAAATACTGACTTGGCAGAGGATAGACTGATTGCATGCTTAAACATTATGCACAAATTTTACACAAACAGTCTCAACTAATTCCTCCCAGGCCATTGTGAATCCAATGATATAATGACTGTTGAACAGCAGGTAAAAAGAAGGCAATGTGGGGCTGTGCTGAACAACTTTTGATTTCTAAAACTATTCTGTCAAAAGTAGGAAAACACTACAAAAATCTTGTCCCAGAGAAAGGCATTCAATTCAATGGCTGTCACTGCAAAAGGCAAAAGTATTTGTTACTTTATTTGCTATTGTTGGAAAACTCACATAAACCTAGTCAATAATTTTCACACTTGTTAATGTAAGCCATTATACTATTAAAAATAATGTAAATCTCAATAAAAATAGAAAATTAAAACAAGATGAAATTCAAAGGAAATACAACATAAAAAGACATTTTGTTGTCCACATTCACAGGAGAAACCAGTGGGTGGGTTAGGTTAAAGTACTCCACATCCTATCCATCTGCTATTTCGAATCCACCACTATTTCTAATGGTGTTTCTTTCAACCAGCTTGTTCTTCATGGCGTTCCGTTTCCTATTATCATCAAATTGAGTTATTTTCCTTTGCCTCAATGCGCTTCTTCATCCTCCTCTTGAGCTTGTACTTTTTCTGCTCTGGACAACATGCAATCCTCTGAAATCTTATGGACCATTGGAGAACTGGCTCGTCAAGTTGCACGCACATGCAGAGACCATTCGTTTTTATGGAATCATTCTGCAGAGAGAACCAAACATCGTTCTTTCTTGCATGGATGCGCACCTCTTACCCCACCAATTTCTTGGTACCAAAGGAAATTCAAGGACTAGGCCGAAAAGTGTACACAGCTCTGCTCTTACTCTTCACAGGGAAACTAGGCAGGGAGGCACTGGGCATGTCAGTTGTCTCCCTCCATTGATTCACCTTACCATGCATTGTTTTATCTAAGACGCTATTTCTTCAAAGTTTTTATGGTGGACACAGGTGCCAGCATAAGTATTTGGCCCCAAAGGTTTACTTCCACCAATCCTGGTCTTTCCAACATATCTCTCTATACAGTAAATCACTCCGCCATTAAAACCTATGGACAAATCTCTCTTACCCTGGATTTATCACTCCATAGGGATTTCAAGTGGATCTTCGTCATTGCGGATCTGCCCTATCCCATCCTTGGTGCTGACTTCTTACATCACTATTCTCTCCTTGTGGACGTTGGAGGACGCCAACTTATTGATGACACTACCTCACTCGCCGTCTCTGGAAAGGATTCTTCTGTTCCTGTTATGAGCCCTTCTTTCTTTGTGGCTGCTCCAAGTGACTCTTACCACCAGTTACTCGCTTCGTTTCCAGAGTTGGCTGATTTATCATTTCATCTGTCGAATCCAGCCCATTCCATGAGACATTTCATCACGACTAATGGACCTCCAGTTTTTTCCCAACTGCGCTGTTTGTCTCTAGAGAAACTGTGGATCACCCGCCTGAATTCAAGCACATGCTGAATTTGAGATTCTGACACGAGGCCTTGCGACTTCCTCTTTTGGCATTTAGATGTCGGAGTGCAAGGACACGGTCTAGTTAGCTGTCTTATGACACATGGCGACTAGCAGATATGAGGTAATACACAGAAGATGATCATGGCCTCCATGCATCAAACTCTTTCCATTTATCATTCAACTTATATATGTGTGTGTGTGTGTGTGTGAGGCCAACATTAAAGGTATTTAAAGTTACAGCCTTGTTCTATGTATTTCTTTGTACCGTATTCCTATCAAATGATATTACAGCCTTCTGAAGGAGTCAACCTTTAGATGACTCTACAACCCTGATACAAACACCATCTAAAACTTTTCCCTCCTCACCCTATTGCAACTGTTAACACTTCCCTCTCCTTTTCTCCCACCGTCTTTTTCTCCCACCGTCTTTTTCTCTCACTCTTCACTCCTCCTTTCAACTTATTACGTGATGCATTTGGCCTTATTATTATTATAACCCTCTTTTCATTCTTCTCTACTCACATTCCATCTCCTCACTCTTTCACTCACTTAACCTCCACCTCTATAACTAACTAAAACAAGCACATTACTATCTATATTTATTCTGTTGTAGATGGAATTTATTATGTGTTGTAATATGCAATTAGTGTTTTCTTCATCCTTCTGTCCGTTACCTCAAGGAATTGTTCTAATGACAATGTTAATATCATCAACATACAGAGTGTATGGTGCTACATTAATATTCAAAGTAGCTCATTTTTATCTTATTTGTTCTTTCCACAGCACCATGGAAAGATTGTCGATGTCTCAAGCAATTCCAGACCTGATAGAGCCAAGTTTCACCTGTTTAAAAAGTATGTTGCTAAATTAAACCAAAGATTAAAAGGGAAGAGACGAGAAGGAAAGAACCTCATCATAAGGCCAGTTTCAACAGATGTAGTAAGTAGAATTATGTCAGTTAATAGGTTGCAGAAATGCAGCAGAATTTTTGATAGATTAACAAAAGGAAAACAAAAAACACACACACACGAAAAGTGAATACAACTTTTGTGTGTTTTTAAATAGGTAAGATAATTCGTCGACGATGTAATTATAAGTTAGTTGGTAGTAGGTTCATTACTGTATAACGAACACAAAACCTGATTTTCAACACGTTATTAATGTGTTTCACCTATCTATTATAACCTTTCTAATAATTGCAATTTATATTGCATGCTTTCAATGACGGAAAATAAAATGTTTTCGTTACACTCATACTTCATAAAAATGATTAAAAATATTTAACTATTTTTTTATAAAGGCAAGCAACTGTTGATTGTAACGGGATTTAAAATAAACAGAGTAGTTTCCCTTAGCTTGTAAACGCAGCTAGTGTAATCGACGAAGGAATTTAAAAACTATGTATATTTTGTGTGTGTGTGTGTGTGTGTGTGTGTGTGTGTGTGTGTGTGTGTGTGTGTGTGTGTGTGTGTGTGTGTGTGTGTGGTAAATGAAAGGCTTAGAATCAAAGTCTAATCTTTCATTTATGATTTTTCGGTTTGAATGACGTAGAGATAGTCGTGAGTCTTCATAGTGGACAGCAAGAAAATAAAAAAATTATATTCTAACTGATACAAATCACTGCTTGATTTTAAATTATCTAAAAGTAACATTTACACTGTAGATGGAGAGAAGGCTTCCAGCATTGTAACAGGTATGGGTCACCAAATGTAACAATATAATTGTAACTGGTAGATTGTGATGCTGCAAGTAAGAGGAGAGGCTGCATGCTGAATAATGGACAAGCATGAATGCCAAAGCTTGGATTCTTAGTTATAGTCGTATCTCTTGCATAACTATAGACAAGGTGTGATGACCCCAAAATAAAAATACCCAATATGTAAAGTAAGTAAATAAATAAAATAATACCTAAAATAAAATAAATTCCTTGGACAGCTCATATTGGCCTTTACAACTCAAATCTAGATGGAAATTATATATACCATGAAATATTTAACAAAGTACATTGCCATTTAATCCAAACACACATAAAACAATTTTGAATCAGGCATAATTTCATTATTTATCATATTGTTCCCATGATTCATGGGATTTGTTGATGACTGAGAGTCCTCTTCAGATTGACAAGGACCATCAGTCATCCTGGGTAGTGGGACTTTGTGAGTGTGCCAATGGCTAGTCAGTTCAATTTGCTCATGGATTGTCTTTGACCTTGTGGGCAGGAAATGCAAACAATAGTGCAAGCTCTGATAGAGTTTCGCTTTCTTACTTGCCTGCTTTGTTCAGCTGCAGTAACTTTGTTCACCTCACATGCTGCAGAGCCTTTGGGGGCTGTATAATGCCATTCTCTTCTAGCCAATGCTGTCTATTTGTATTGTTTATGGTTAATGTTGAAGTCCTTCACTGAAGCTTTCAAAGTATCTTTGATGTGATTTTCCAAGCTACCATGGGAGCATTTATCATGCTGGAATTTACCTTTTAACAGATTTTCTCAGGAGCCAGTTGTCTAACATGTGAAGTACAGGACCTTTCCAGTGCAGCTGTGATTGCATCAGAACTGTATGGATGCTGGCCATTTCAGCATGAGATAATACCTCTGAATCATGAATACTGTCCTGCTACTTGCTGGCAAAAATTTTTTTGGGTGGCTTGATGTGGTTAAGCTTTGTTGCGTGCTGTTGGCAGATAATCCATGCTTCACAGCCATAGAGTACTGTGGTGAGAATTATGGCTCAGTACACCTTACTCTGTATTTCTAGATCAGTACTCCACAACTGGTATGCAATGGCACACTGGTGTGCTATGAGTGTAACTAGATGTGCTGGAGTGTAACCTGAATATAATTTTTTTCCCTATACTTCTAGTACCGCCAAATTTTGAAAAGAATATAAGTGTACTGCAAGTGAAAAAAGGTTGCAGAACATTGTTCTACATTAATGCTTCTCCTATTCCACATGCCCTTGTGATGAAAGTGGCACTGACCTTGGCAAGTTTGGCATTCACTTTGTCATCAATAATGACAATTTGGTAGAGTGTGCTTTGCAGGTTGATAAACCTGTTCACTGTATTCAGTTGTTTTCCATTGATGAAGATGTTGACTTCAATACATGTTTTTCCGGATGCTGGCTGATTCATCACTTCAGTTTTCTGTATATTGATCTTCACAGTTGTGGTGTGTGCGTACGAGGAGATGTAATCGCCTTACCTCGGTTTTCCTTTCCTCGACTGCGAGTCCGTCTTGCGGTATCCGATCCTTGAAGCTTGCCTCGACCCAAAGTACACCAGGAATAGCAGCTGCTTCTCCCGAACCTTCCCAAACCTAGACCGTCGCTTAACACGTCTTGTCCTGACCGCAGCCCCGTTCGAAAAGGGCACGAATGCCGATCAAGGCTCCCTCTGCCCTTTTTCCCCTTCCGGTCGACTCACCCTTCCGGTCAGCCTCCCCAGACACTGACGTCATACCACAACAGTCACAGTCATTACAGGTGTCAAAGAATCTGTTAACAATGTTTGGAAGGTCAGCCTCTGAGGTAGCACTGAGGGTACTGTCATTGCAAAGAGAAATCCTTTGATGTTGTCAGTTGAAAACTTGATTTTCAGTTAAAGCTTCCTATGATTGAAGACTGAGCAATCTGTACAGTATCTGATATAGCTGCTAATATCTGTGTCTGTGTTTTCAATTCTGGAGTCATTATTCAGATAGCAGAAAACATGAAGCTGAACAGAGTACACGCATGATATACTCAATGCTCTCTTTGCTGGTCTGTCAGTCTTGTCTAACTGACACAGTGCAGCACTGAAGGCCATCTGGACTGATCTTAAATCTCTACTTCTCTCACTCCATTTAACATAAGTCCTATCAGTGTCACCATTAATGTGGAAGACACTAGCCATTGCTGGTATCTTCCTATTTCTGATGTCCAAAGTGTAGATTTCTTGATGTATCCAGTCCAACATCCCAAAATTTGGTGCTAGTACTAGCACTGTGAAGATATTGTGGGATATTGTTTTAACAAATGCAGACTGCTCTGATTTCCATACATTCCTAAATCTGCTGAAGTATTCTTTTGTCACTCTAGTATCACAACACCAACATATGTGATATTCTCACCAATTCTGAGGAATTTGTAGCATTCATCATTGTTGACAGGGGAAATACACAAGCCATTGATATCCATATTCACTGCCTGGTTGACAATCTTTCTTAGTTTCACTATCAAATATGAACACTTGTCCTGACCTAACTCTGATCCTGTGTGCCATGAGAAAGTTGTGACCAGGTCTAACTGGTTAGTAGTGTCAGGTACAGCTCAAGTTCATCAATAAAAAAGATGTAGGTAAAATTAATCTTCCTTTCATCTGTAGCTCTTATCGTGTAGTGTTTGTATTTCTTTTACTGGGCTGACAAAGGTTTCACAAAAAGCATTACAGATAAGTTGTTGCCCTGAAATATTCCTGTTGATAGCCTAATTTGTTAGTGAATATAGTGATGGTTTCCTTTTCTAATGATAGCTCTGTGAATCATGTTGTGTTAGCCTCTTAATGACATTGACTTTGGCATTTGCAATTTTAGCAAAGCATAGTGACTCAATTATCTATGAGGGAGGAACAGCATCAAATGTTTTCAGTCTCAGCCATGCAAGCTATGCGCCGCATGCTCTGTTATATAATCGGATAATTAGATAAAATAGTTACTTTCTTGCAAAAAATAATCTGTCCAGTTTTCGAAATATTCTGTCTCCCCTTCCCCTCTCTCAGTGACTAGTAAAAGCTTTGAGAATCCAGCATATAGAAACTCCCTAACTCCCTATCTATGTTAGTTTGACCTTCCTTCCTTCTCCTCTCTCTCTCTCTCTCTCTCTTAGTGACCTGTCAAAAGATATGCTAGGACCGATCTCCCCTTCCCCTCTCTCAGTGACTAGTAAAATCTTTGAGAAGGGTATGCAATGAGAATCCAGCATATAGACACTCCTAACTCCCTATCTATGTTAGTTTGTCCTTCCTTCCTTCCCCCTCTCTCTCTCTCTCACTCTCTCTCTCTCTCTCTTAGTGACCTGTCAAAAGATATGCTAAGACCATAGCATATATATTTTGTACCCCTTCCTCTCTCTGTCAGTGATTCCACAAATTTATCATAGGAAGTAATGCTTTCTGATAATAGCATAACCCCCACCTCTCTATCTCTTTGTTAGCTGGTTCTGACCGGAACTAGAGCAGTTCTCAAGAACTGCTATAATTAGCCATAATTCTTGGAACAGCCTGGCGGTAAGTTTGAATCTTTTATCCAAAACATCTGTTTGCACTATTATATTTTTGGAGTGTTCTGAAAACAAAAATATTTAATTTGACTAACGTCATTTTTCTGTTTTTTTTTTTTTTTTTGAAATTTACCTACAATATACGCTTACACGTGTGTTACTTTTTTCCAAATGAGTGAAATGTGTGTTATAAACGATATTTTGAGAAATAGTTTTTCGAAAAGAGACTTCGATGGAAAACAATTAATTATAAACGGTGGGTGACCAAAGAATTCGTATATTTAATCAGTAAATATGACAAAAAAATGGAAACTCATCTAGATACAGCTTTTATCTTCACTGGTCTGTCAAACCAGTGATTTCTTATTTTTGTTAGAAGTATTCAGTGACATTTTTTCTTTTACTGACGTCTTATTTAATATCCAGAGTAAAAGTCATGACATAGTGTATTGTAAAGAGCAAATAGATAAAACTAGAACTGTACTCGAAAACAAACTTGATAATTTTTCAATCTTTTATGATATATTAGGGGGAAAATATGGAGTCGATGCAGGAATCGGAATTCAGAGATCCAAAAATATATCTATTGAGCCTCAACGACATTATTAGAATGCATTGTAACAAAATTATCAGTACAGTAGTTGACCAAATAAAAGCACGATATTCATCCTTAGAAGAGTTTAAATTCATGGAACTTTTGAATTTCAACAAAGTTGATGAATATTGCAAACAATTTCCTGTGGACTCTATACATTCTTTAAAAATCACTTATGGCAGATTTTTTGATGTAATTCGATTACAAAGTGAGCTCAATGTGACGTATTCAATGAAAGATTTTAAAAAGCGAAGTTAAGTCATTTAATGAGTTACATTTACAGCAGTGACCTTGTTGAAGCTATGCCAGAACTCTTCAATCTGTGCAAGTTGATTTTGACAATTCCGTCTACCACTGCTTCTGTAGAGCGATCCTTTTCTGCATTAAGTAGAATCAAAACATACCAAAGAAATGCGACAGGAGAAAGAAGACTGTCTGGGTTAGCACTAATGTCAATTGAAAAAGATTTACTACAACAATTGATGAAAAGAGAAGATTTCTATGAAAATGTGATAGATATATTTGCCCAGGAAGATCGAAGAATTGAATTAATTTATAAATGAGGTAAATAACATTTTAGAACCTTAAAAAAAATTAATATATTACAGGTTTTGGTTAGTGTTTGTTATAATGTAAGGTTCGACCATCTTATATCAGTATTGTTTGGCAGGAGAAATGGTTCGACTTCTTCGTCACGCCTAACCTACATAGGTTTTCCTTTCTGTGCTGCTGGGTGTAGTCTATTTACGGCCGTAAATGTCTTGTTTCAATCTCAGAGATGTTGACTTCTGCCACAACAGTTTTGGGGGGCTTTTTATAATGTTGAATTTTCACTGTCTTTCATTGTGTGTATTCATGTATATGAGTGTATTTTCAATGTGTGTGCGTGAGACGTAGTCTTTTAATATACGGAGTTCAGTAAGTCTCAGAACAGTCTGCTTGAGTATCGATAATTTTCCCAGAATTGACAAGTAGCATGATAAAACACCTGACTTGTCTTCCAGGGCGTAACGATCTTAAAGCATGGCCATATAATGTAACTAAATGTGTTCTCTTAATTAAATCATTTCAATTTGATTCAACTCAACCAATAGGTATAGGGGCTAATGCAGAATCGCACCCCTTTGAAAAACGAATTTTGTGAAAATTTTTTTCTGATTCCTACCTTTAACAGAGATTCCGAATATGCAAAAATATTAACAGAATCCAATTTCATCTTTATTACATTTCACTTATGATTTTTAGACTTTTTAAGGGAGCGTGAGGATGGGAAAGTACTGACGTTTCGAAGAGAGAGAAAAATACAAACAATACACTTATTTCAGGCTCATCTTTACAGAGCCATTTTTTATTCCCTGCTTATTCTAGGTCATACGGGGGTGATTGCATATTCAGAATCTCCCCTATGTAAATTGTAGGAATACGAAAATTTATTTACTGAAAAATTGCCGGGGGTGGGGAGAGAAATTCATTGCATGCCCAACCCCGGAAGTCACCGCACGCCACTGATATATATATATATATATATATATATATATATATATATATATATATACCCACTACACTCTCTGAGTGGTTGGCGTTAGGAAGGGCATCCAGCTGTAGAAACTCTGCCAAATTAGATTGGAGCCTGGTGTTGCCATCCGGTTTCACCAGTCCTCAGTCAAATCGTCCAACCCATGCTAGCATGGAAAGCGGACGTTAAACGATGATGATGATGATGCTGATGATGAAAGAGGGTTTGTAATGTTCTTATTCTTCTATTAAAAAGTTACTTAAGAAACAGCAATAATGAGCTGACAATTATCCATTGTATGTTATTATTCATTTGATTATATATATATATATATATATATATATATTATTTTGCTAAAATAGCTTGAAACCATGGTTCAGTAAATAGATTGGTAAATGTTTTTATTTTTCATTCCCTTTCGAAATTATCCCTAATTGTGGTATAGAGTTTTTGGCTGCTCTTTCTGGCGGGTTAGATGTCCTATTATAGGCATCTCTGTATTTTAAATGAATAATATATAGTCTATTTGACTAACTTTTTCTTCTCACTAGACCACTGGTAGTAAATAAGATTTCTAAAATTTTTTTGCTACCCTGTGATTTATTAATAATGATAAAATGTTTTTTGGCTAATTTCTGAAAGAAAATTGGCATTTTTTTTTTTTTGTATTTGCTGCCGATAAGGTAAACTGCACATAAGCGGTAAATTTTGAAAAATTAAGCATATAGGCACAAGTCATGTTTTCTATGTAGTGCCTCGTGTTTATATGTTAATCTAGGTTGTTCTGCTGATGATAGCTGACCTTGCAAAATATTTTATTTTGCTAAAATAGCTTGAAGCCATGGTTCAGAAAATAGATTGGTAAATGTTTTTATTTTTCATTCCCTTTCGAAATTATCCCTAATTGTGGTATAGAGTTTTTGGCTGCTCTTTCTGGCAGGTTAGATGTCCTATTATAGGCATCTCTGTATTTTAAATGAATATATATATAATCAAATGAATTATAACATACAATGGATAATTGTCAGCTCATTATTGCTGTTTCTTATGTAACTTTTTAATAAAAGAATAAGAACATTACATCATTATAAAAGACCGTAATCATCAGATGAGAAGTAATTTCACAAAACCAAAGAATATCTCAAGAATACAGCAGGGATGTGGCTATAGTTGTTGAGGCCAACTATGAAATGGGAGAATGATCAACTATGTTGGCTGTTTAAGTTAAGAATGGAGTTCTTGAAAGTGTGATATCTAAGATCAGTGATTCAGGTGAGGAGTCTACTAGACAAGATCATAGGTAGACTGGAGTGGAGTGTAGGAGATAATTCATTATAGTAGGCTTAGAGTAATGGTAAGTAAGGAGAGATCATAAAACAATTAAGGATAAGGGAAAAAAGAAATGATTAAAAAAATTAGACTAAAGAGTGAAGGAAAATAATTAAAAGTAAAAATAAAGTGTACAAGCCAATCTGGTATAGGGGCGGGGTATATGAATCTCTAGCTAATGCTAAATGACCAAGGGAAGGGGACAGAGAAACACAGAAATTAGGGGTATTCAATGGATATTGGCCGAAAGTAGGGGTGGTATGAAGGCTATCAAATAATAAAATCGAACTTTTATGGAAATGATGTAGTAGTAGTAGTAGTAGTAGTAGTAGTAGTAGTAGTAGTAGTAGTAGTAAAGTAGAGTGTTATGTATCAATAAGTGGTTTAAAGAAGCATATAATGAACTACACCTAGTATGAAGATAGAGGAAATAGCCAATCAGATATCAAGGAAAGCCAGCAGTGGGGAGAGGTCTAATGATTAACTTTGGTGGTGGTGATGATGTCAAAATTGGATGGTATAATCACCTTTGTGTGAAATCGGGTGAAGCAACTCAGGACAATAATCATGGGTAAGGGGTGTTAATAGTGTGTTCTATCTATTGTATAAGAAGCGCTGCTCAAAAAACTGTATGTTGGTGTAAGGAGTACATAGCTAGCAGAAATGTCTAGGATGTGCAGGCTGCTACTAAAGTTTAGGTATCACTGTCATTGCTATTGCATAAAACTGGATACACCACAGATAGAATGGTTAGTTCCTTCAATATAGCATACTATGCAAGTATAGTAAGAGTGGTTAAAAGGTATTGGTAAAGGGAAAACAAGACTAGGAGGACTCAGAAACAAATGGGTAGATTGATAGGCTAAAGGATTAGCAAAAGAAAGAATAAATTGGATTGGACCTAGATTGGGGGCTATTATAGAGGTTGTTTAATGTCCTTAAAGTATTTAAACATGCAGGTAGCCTCATGTATACAGGAAAGACAAAGGTCTAATTTATTATTTAGTAGATTTTCACTATTAGATCTCCTTAAAATTTCAAATAGCGCCATGCAGCAAAGTCTGCATCTGTATCTACTGTTTCAGTACAGTTTAACGACCCTAATGATGTACCAACTCAATGAGTTTCAACTCCTTGAGTTCCCAAATCTTCATGGCTAGGGACGTCCTGTCAACCCTATGGCTTAATTTAAAAGATGAATAGTGGTTACATAAGCGCCTTTGAGATTTACGGAACAGCCGATATATGTATAAGCGTTGGTGTCCGTTACAACATCACATTTGTAAACCACTTTTTCTGTTGAATATTGACCCAAGAGCAGACAAGATGTTTTGTCGAAACAATTGCACCCAATATTTTCTAATACTTGAAATTTATTGTTACAGGTACATGATCCAACATTATTACTGTGTAATAGTTGAAGCTCGCGAGAGTTACTGGTGTTCACATAGTAGTTACTGGGGTTTATATTACTATGATCAATACTATTATTATTAAAATTAGTTGCTGAGCCCTGGGTCGGAGATTGTTAGTACTGAGTGTTGACATAAGTGATTTGGCTTTCAGATAGTGACACTAGAGGGTCGAGGGTGGGTGGTATAATGGAAAGATTACCAGCACAGGTGTTAGAGTTCTGTACATTTAGCATATTGGCAGCATAAATGCGAGTAGGATGGCTTTCATTACGGCTAGTGGAGAGTGTTGTAGAGATTGGTATTGTGTGAGCCTAAGCTAGTTGAATCCATACTGCTGCTACTATAGGTAGTTGTGACATAGTTGGTTTGGCTGCTGTCCCTATTTGTGGCTGGCTGACTTTTGTCAGAATCATAATATCTACTATCTGGAAATACTAGCTCATTGTTGTATTCTTGTACACAGTATTAGTGTCAGTAGAGATATGAGGAATATTCAGAGATTTAACATTAATACTATTAGTATTATTGCTTTTCCTACTGCGATTTTTATTGGGGGTGGTGCTGTTAGGGGTATTATTACTACTTCTGGCCATGGATAAGTGTTTCTTATTCAGGCCAGCTATAATTGTACCTATATTGGGGAGTGTTGAGTAGGAGACCCTAATGTTTCTACGGGAGAATAAACGGTAATACTTGTGTGAGGGGAAAAGTTGCGCTTTAGTATACTAAATAATTTTCTGCTTATATTAGTATCAATTACATAATTGAAGGGAGGGTTATACCATGTTATGTCACATCTCTTCCTGTTTTTATCTTTGTATACACTATGTTTCCTATCCCCATACGTAGATAGGGGTTTGAGTGAGGAACATTTGTTTTTATATTTATCTTCATTTTTATATTTATTTTTATTTGTGTTGTTGCCAATATAGTCGCTGTCTGTATTTTCAGCAAAGTTGTTAGTTGCCCTCTCTCATGGTGCATATTCTCCAGGCAGTATTGACTACCTGGTCAAGTTTATTATTAATATTATTATTATTATCAATATTGTTATTATTATTATTATTATTATTATTATTATTATTATTATTATTATTATTATTATTATTATTATTCAGTAGTTTTATTTTTATCATGTACTTTCACTGCACTATCAAGTGCAGCTCTGTGTGCCTTGGGTATGTGCTGTGGTTTGTTGTGGTGCTTTTATTTTCACTGTATTGAAAGTGTTTTATGTAGGATGTGTGGAGTACCTAGTATTGCTATTTTCTGTATGTTATATATACTTGTAAGTCCTGGAGATTTTGTTATATATTTGTCTGAATGCTTTTTTTATCATACCCAATGCACCTACTATGGTAATTATTATTATTATTATTATTGTTGTTGTTGTTGTTGTTGTTGTTGTTATGATTATAATTATTTTTGTTATTATCATTATTATTATTATTATCTTTAATGTTATTACTATAGTTCTTATTATTGTTATTATTATTGTTGTTGTTGTTGTTATTGTTATTTCCATATATTATTTTCTGTTCATATCCTGCATTGGAAAGAGCCAAATCGTAGAAGTGAAAGTATGAATTGAAAATATCTTTGTTCACCAAAAGTTGCATAATTCTACGTGAAACCCTTTTAGCTAAAGATTTAATAACAGAGGTGGGGTGGTGATTTAAGAATTTGCTATCATATCTAGTGGTTTCATCTGGTTTTCTGTAGGGATAGTAAAGTCCTGATTTTAGGTTTAATGAGACGTCTAAGAAGTCAAGAGATTTAGTCCCTAGTTCAAAGGTCAAGTAGAGGTAAAAGTTATGGAAGAATTTCCAAAATTTTTGTGAGTTCTTTCAAGTAGTCATTTGCTATTAGAGGGTATGACAAAGAGAGTGTCATCCTTATATAGATCACCATGAAGATATATATATATATATCATCATCATCATCATCATCATTGTTTAACATCCACTTTCCATGCTAGCATGGGTTGGACGATTTGACTGAGGACTGGCGAGCCAGATGGCTACACCAGGCTCCAATCTGATTTGGCAGAGTTTCTACAGCTGGATGCCCTTCCTAACGCCAACCACTCCGAGAGTGTAGTGGGTGCTTTTACGTGCCACCGGCATGAAGGCCAGTCAGGCGGTACTGGCAAATGCCACACTCAAAATGGTGTATTTTATGTATGTATGTATAGATAGATAGATAGATAGATAGATAGATAGATAGATAGATAGATAGATAGATAGATAGATAGGTAGACAGACAGACAGATAGATAGATAGACAAAACACACACACACACACATTTTCAAATATATGTAAATATATGTATTTGTCTTTTATCTTTCATCTTTTACTTGTTTCACTCATTAGACTATCCACCCCCCCACCCACCCCACACACACATTTAGCATTGATATCAGCGTTGGTCAGTGGTACCTGGAGGAGATCCCAAGGGAATATTTACTAGAAACTGCCATCTTTAAAACAAGAATCACAATATCCTTATACATTCACTCACAAAAACACACAAACACATATTCATGTATACATGTTTTCGTTTCCTTTTTGCTGTTGTTGTCATCATCATTATTATTTTTGTTCAGTATCATTTCTGTTATCTTTCTAGGGAATTCTCAAGGGAATTTTATGACCAGCTTCATGAGTAAAGTTTTTAAATCTATCATATATTTTTGTTCTTCGTTCTTGTTTCGAGAAGAAAATTAACTTCAAGCAACTTTTTCAGATCTCTTTTTAAACATCATTTTCTAAACCACAGAGTACACCATTGAAAAGTAGAGCAGGCGCATACCATCTAGTGATCCCTTTTGGCCACCCCATTATTGCCCCATTTTTCTTCAATGCTCCCCTTGCATTTTTGTACCACTTTCTGGACCTTTACACCACCCCAGGGTCAGGGGCAGTACAACTCACTTGGGGAACCACTGATTTACACAATTATTTAAGGGGAAAAAAATGGTTTTAAACTTACTCTGCTGTTGAATTGTTTCTGAAAATAAGAGGTTTGTAGAAAGAACCTCCTATAGCTTTCTTGAGAAATAAAAATTAAAAATAAACCAGAGCAAAATTTGAACTTTGACTACTAAAGTACCTTGACCTGCTTTCTTTTGTCTATAACAAGGATATTGATATCTATAGCACAATATTCAAGTTTTCTAAGGTTGAATTAATCTTTCCTCTAATGAAACAATAAGAATGCACATATACATGCTAAATACTATTGTTTTAAAAATTTTCCATAAAAGAACCTATTCTAAATATACTTAAAATGCATACTGTATTCTCCAACATACAAGTTGACATAGTATATAGTGTAAACATTCAAACACTATCACCATCTTTCTAAATCCTGTTGCATTTCACATGAAATTTTTGTCCTCCAAAGTCATCTAGGTGTACAAGTTGACCTACCTTTTTCTGACTGTAAATTTTGATGAGAAAAATTCAACTTGTATGCCATATAATTATATGGCAGTTTGTATATGTATGTATTTGCTAATATTTTGCCAAATTTACTACATAAACCTGGACAAAGTATTACCATAAAAAGTTTAACATATGTGTACATATTTATTGTGGAGTGTTCATTCTGCAAAGCTTTGACTAGGCTTGAAGTCACTGGCGCAAGAGGAGGAACATAAATTCCATTATTGAAGCTACTGTGAAGACCACTAGGTAGCTAGAGATAAAGAAGACAGAGTTCCTGGACTAGTTCTGTACAGCCACGTAGCCAGCCGATTGCAACTATACTCTCGGAGTGGTTGGTGTTAGGAAGGGCATCCAGCTGTAGAAACTCTGCCAAATCAGATTGGAGCCTGGTGTAGCCATCTGATTCACCAGTCCTCAGTCAAATCGTCCAACCCATGCTAGCATGGGAAGCGGACGTTAAACGATGATCATGATGATGATATATATACATACATACATACATACATACACGGTACGTAAGATATTTGAGGACAGATTTATGTTTATAAAAAAACAGATATATAATAACAGATAATAACTTTATTTATCAAAAAATGATATGAGGATAAAAATGAACCTTCTTTTCTATAATGTTATTCAATACAGCCACCTTCAGCTTCAACAGCTGCTTCTATATGAGATCTAAATCATCTTCATACTCAAATCAAGTGGTCCTGGTTCGTTTTGGACATTACTCTGACTATGGCAGCCTTCAAAAAATCTTTGGTGTTATAGGCATGTTCATTGACCTTTCTCTCAACAACACTCCACATGTAATAGTCCAATGGATTGAGATCTGGGATATTATGAGGTCAAATGTTAGGGGTCATGTGATCATGAAAATTTTCAGCCATTCATTCCTGTGTGATAGTGCAGAGTCTTATTGAAACACATATGGCCTTCCATTGCATACACTGTCTATCCATGGCTTAACAATTGTTTCTAGGATCTCATTGTAGGTGGCAGAGTTAACTCTAAGGCTTTGTGGAAAGAAGTGAGGAGGCATCACATGCCCTTCATTGCTGACAACCCCTAAAACTATGACAATTGCAGGAAATTTTGTATGCATAACACTTGTAACTTTAGAAGGGTTTGCATATAACCATCTGTCATTTCTTCTGTTAATTTTTTGATCTTAAGTTTTTCTCATTTGAGAAAAACCTAATCAAATCTTCTGCTGGATTTATCAGTTTGTTTGGGAACCTTTTAGATCTGATGTAGTGATTTTCATTTGCTTTTTCTGAAAAATTGACCTTCCTCATCATATAAGACATACACCTGATGTCTTCATGGACAACATTTCTGACTTCCTTCTGACACATGGAGATCTTTTGCAATTGACCTCATTGACTTTCTGGGATTGTAATCAATGGTCTGTTGAACTTGCTGGATAAATTCAAGGGTTCTTATGATTTCAGTGCATTTAGAATGCTTTTTATGCTTTGATACCAGTGATACGTTTCCATCTTCAGTTTCTAGCTCCTTACATACTTTGTAGATGAAAGATCTGGCAACATTTAGAAACTGAGATATTTCTAAATCGCTATGCTCAACCTTTATAACCACAATAACAGCATGCTTCTTAATTTCTTGAATAAGCTGAGGGTCTGCCATTATTATTTTCTGAAACAAAGATTATACAAAGTTAGCAAAAAATACAGCAATAACCCCAAAAAGTTATATCCTCAAATACCTTACGCACCCTGTATATATGTATGTATATATATATATATATATATATATATATATATATATATATATATATATATATATATCCAAGAAAGTTAGGGGTTGTGAATCCAACTCACCAAGGGATAATATCATAATATCTATCCAATATACTACTGGCGGAATACCCAATTATTATTGCACTAGTGTTTTTCATTGCATGGCAATTACATTACCAAGTGCAATAAATGGGTGCGGGTAAAAAGTTATTTTACCATTAATTTATATAGCAATAAGAAAATGAAGAGGATTAATAGGTGGTATTCATCAACTTGCAGACATTGTATTGTGTCAATTTACTTGTTTATTTCATCTATTAATTACTTCAGTCTACTGGAGTGATAAAGATAGATTGAGGCATGCCACCTCTAGACTGAAACAGCTATAAGATATTATCCCATTTTTTGTCACTATATGTCATTTTTGTAATTACTGATATGACATAAATTGTCACATGTATTTGTATATTGTTATTATTGCTCTTTTAATAAACAAACAAACAAGTAAATTGACACAATACAATGTCTGCAAGTTGATGAATACCACCTATTAATCCCCTCCATTTTCTTATTGCTATATATATATATATATATATATATATATATATATATATATATATATATATACATACATACATATATATATATATATATATATATATATATATATATATATATATATATATATATATATATATATATATATATATATACATGTATGTTTGTATGTATATAATAACGTAAATAATATATAAACATATGCATATATCCATACATATATGTACATACCTACATCTATATGTATACATATACATGCATATATGGGTACAAGACATCACAAAAAACGTTAAACACAATCAGAAACGAAAACGTATGTGTGTGTGTGTATATATATATATATATATATATATATATATATATATATATATATATATATATATATATATATATATATACATATATATGTATGTATGTATGTATGTATGTATGTATGTATGTATATATTTGTGTGTCTGTGTTTGTCTCCCCCACCATCACTTGACAATCGATGTTGGTGTGTTTACATCCCCGTAACTTAGCAGTTCAGCAAAAGACACTGATAGGATAAGTACCAGGCTTATAAAGAATAAGTCCTGGGGTTGATTTGTTCGACTGAAGGCAGTGCACCAGCATGGCTGCAGTCAAATGACTGAAACAAGTAAAAGAATAAGAAAATAAAAGAATATATATGTCACTTATGATTAGCAGAAATTTTTAATTGGCTTCAAGGGCCTGGAAATTCTATACATGGCACTTATACTCTGAACTCTTGAGTCACTTCATAATTTGTACTTATTAAAAAATTTAGAATACTCAGTGCTGTAAGAGTTCCAGTCTGCTTTATTCCCGTCAAGACCTTTGTCAGCTGCTCTCCAGTTATCTATTTAAGGCTGTATCTGGCTATGATGCGGCCACACTTAAAATTTGTATCACCAGTCTGGAACCCCTATCTTGCTCAGGACATTGACCTCCTGGAAACTGTTCAGAGGCATACAACCAAGCATTCTTAGATGTGACATTAGATATTAAAAATGAGACATATAGACCATATCATAAACCTTCCACTAACCTGAAATATATCAGTAAGTGGAGTAATCATCCTAGAAAAATTATCGATAATTTAGTAAGAAATATTTCATTAAGAGTTTCTAAGTTATCTGCAAATGATAGGATTTTTGATAACGAAGCTCAATTCTATAATTCGGCATTAAATAGGGCAGGATACAAAGAGAAGGTTTACTATGTTGAACCTGACCGTAACAACATTAAGACAGATATGAATTATAAGAATAATATGAATAAGCTAAGAGGAAATAAGGAAAATAAACCCAGAGATATTCATAAACGTAACATAGGTAATTAAAATTTTTTAAAGAATTATACAAATGACTGTGATAACACTAAAGATGATAATATATGGTTCATAGTCCCTTTTGGTAGAAATGTTAAATCTAATTTGATTGCACAGCTTAGAGAGGTGATAAGTAGATATTTCCCAAAGAATTCACACTATGGTAAAATTATTAATACACATAGCATTAGGTTTGGTTTCTCAAACACTAAGAACTTAGCCCAAGTATTTGCAGCTCATAATTTTAAAATACTTAAATCAAAGGGAATTGGTGGGGATAGTGATGAGAACCCTGATATAAATAATAATAATAATAATAATAATAATAATAATAATAATAATAATAATAATAATAATAATAATAATAATAGTACTATGATTACAGTAACAGAGGTTAACCCCAGAAGATTGAAGTTTGAAGGCCCAAATGTGAGATCGAAGAATATAGTTTATCAATGTAAGGTAATGACTCAAACAGATGTTAGCATATACGTGGGTTGTCCTTCGGGACAAATTTGTAAACGAATATCGAATCATTATAATACTTTTAGAGATAGAAGTAAAATAGCGAGTACTAGTCTTTGGGAACTGAAGGAACAAAAAAAAAAAAAAAGCAATATTCGTTAGAATGGTCAATTATTGGAAAATCTTTCCCTTATGACAAAGGTAAGAGATATTGCTTGCTGTGTAATCTAGAATTATTTTTTATATTATTCTCTAAGGGTAAGTTAATAAATAAACTCACATACAATGCTTTCAGATGTACCCATTTTCTTAGACATACGTTTTCCTGGTTTAAATAAATTATAAATTTCAGTATGATCGGGTATTATAATATAATATTAGGTTTAAAAGACAGGATATAATTTATCACTAATAATAAAATTGTATATTTGTATTTACTAAAGTTTCTAGAGATAATATAATATAGATCTCCATTAGTTTAGAATTTATTACCAGGAATCAATAATTTGTAATACTTGATTGTTTATAATTAATAATATTATGAGAGTTTTCTCACTTAGACGGACTTTTATTTAAGGAGGAATTTGAATACGAATCAGATTTAGAGATTATAAATTTTTTTTGGTGTTTACTTTTTACTTTTTACTCTGAGGATGTGTAAGGTAATTTACTTGTTTAACTTGAATTGAGAGTTGAATTTGACCTTATACGAAATGTTGACATAGGTAATAAACTTTAATATAAATGGATATTAGCATCAAAACTCTTTTTTTATATTTTTGATATATAATATAAATGGATATTAGCATCAAAACTCTTTTTTTATATTTTTGATATATATATATATATATATATATATATATATATATATATATATATATATATATATGGCTGATAGTTAGCTAGGTGGGACACACATATTAAATAATATACACATATATTAAATAATATACAGTATATATATATATACATGCATATATGTGTACAGGACATCACCAACGGTTGAAACAACATGAAATATGTAAACAAACGAGTTAAATACATAAACAAAGAGAAAAAATGGAGAACAGGACAAGTAACGGCTGTTTATCTACTCCTCATTTCGAACATTCAACAACAATATGAGTCTTCAAAGACAGTTGCTCCCATAAATTCTAAAATAAAATTTGGATTTATGGAGGGGCAAAGTTGGGAGCAAAAACATGACGGTGGAGACATACAAGGAAACCGAATGAAAACAAATATGGAAGGTCATTAGACTAGAACGAGAGGAAAATAGTGAACTCTGTGAGAAATATTTTTTTGAAAAGAGAAAAGATAGAAGAAAGAAAAAAAAAACGTTCGTTCTTTTGAACGTCTGTGCAGGAGACATGGTCATGCGAGGAAAAGAAAGATGGACGATGGTCATGTGTGAGCAACGAGAGAGAGAGAGACAAAGAGAGGAGAGAGAGACAGACAGATAGAAAATGGTGAAGGAAAGATGGAGAGAAAAAGGTAATTGGAGAAGAACGGAGGAAGAAAACAGTATAAAGAAGAGATTCGCATCAAAAAGGTGAAGATAAACTTACTTGGATATGGTTGCGTAGAGTTCAATTAAATAATATATATATATATATATATATATATATATATATATATATATATATACATGCATAAGTGGGTACACCAACGATGCAAATAACATGAAATATGCAAGCAAATGAGTTAAATATGTGAACAATGAGGAAAAAATGGAATACAGGACAAGTAAACACAGAGAAAGGACCCTTCATCAGTTGTCGGCTGTCTATCAACTCCTCCTTTTGAGCAATATGAGTCTTCAAAGACAGTTGCTCCCATAAATTCTAAAATAAAATTTTGGATTCATGGAGGGTCAAAGTTGGGAACAAAAACATGACAGTGGAGACATACAAGGAAACCGAGTGAAAACAAACATGGAGGGTCGTTCTATACTGTTTTCTTCCTCTATCCTTCTCTAATTCCCTTTTTCTCCCCCTCCTTCCTTCACAGTTTTCTATCTGTCTCTCTCTCTCTCCCTCTCTCTCGTTGCTCACATGTGACCATCATCCATCTTTCTTTTCCTGCATGGACGTTCAAAAGAGCAGACGTTTTTTCTCTCTCTTCTATCTTTTCTCTTTTCATAAAATTATTTCTCACAACATTCACTATTTTCTTCTCGTTCTGATCTAATGAACCTCCATGTTTCTTTTTGTTTGGTTTCCACTGTCATGTTTTTGTTCCCAACTTTGACCCTCCATAGAACCTAAATTTTATTTTAGAATTCATGGGACCAACTGTATTTGAAGACTCATATTGTTGTTGAATGCTCCAAATGAGGAATAGTTAGACAGCTGACAACTGATGAAGGATCCTTTCTTTGTGTTTACTTGTTCTGTTCCTCATTTTTTCTTGTTCTTTATATAATTAACTCGTTTGTTTACGTACTTCATATTGTTTGAACCATTGGTGACGTCCTGTACCCATATATGCACATGTGTACGTATGCATATATATATATATATATATATATATATATATATATATATATATATATATATATATATATATATATATATATTTGTTCATAGAAAAACATGTAATCGTTACCAATATAGCAAGAGATTTCACCGTAAAAGGTCTAAATTAGACTCCTTAAGGATTGTTCTCCTTGGTTATATATCCAAAGTTTTAAATTTAAAAGAGAGTTTTGACGCTAATATCCATTATTATTGAAATTTATTCCTATGTCAACATTTCTGTATAAGGCTATATTTGACTGTCAAATTTAAGTCAAACATATAATTTGCCTTACACGTCTTCAGGGAAGTATATTTAAGAACAAACAAACGATCAAACAAAAATCAAGAACAAGGGGTAAATACCAAGACATCTTCTCTAGGTTCCGTCCATATTCAAATTTGAATATGGACGGAACCTAGAGAAGATATCTTGGTATTTACCCCTTGTTCTTGATTTTTGTTTGATCCTTTGTTTGTTCTTAAATATATTTCCCTGAAGACGTGTAAGGCAAATTATATACAATTAAACCTTGGGAGAGGCATTATGCCGGTAATAAACACACGCACTGGTTCAGTCCTTTATTAATTTATAAACAGTATATAGTTTTTAAAATTATATGTTTGACTTAAATTTGACAGTCAAATATAGCCTTATACAGAAATGTTGACATAGGAATAAATTTCAATAATAATGGATATTAGCGTCAAAACTCTCTTTTGTGTATATATATATGTATATATATATGTATATATATATGTATATATATATATATATATATACTATATATTATTTAATATTTATCATTTAATTGAATGCCACGCATCCATTTCCAAGTATGTATATATATATATATATATATATATACATATATTTGTTTTGCAAGATTTTTGATGTGAAATCGTGTGTTGAAACAGATGTTGTTGTACTTGGGGATGGTCATATTGCCAGTTTAGCCAATAAAAACACACGCACTGTATATTTGGTGTTAATTTGCTTCAGCTTTATATTACATTAATCTTAATCTTATTTCGGCCAGAGTTCTTTCGTCACACTTCTGTGACCTCATCAGTGGTCCTTTGTTTCCTTCCTTCTTATGTGTGTCTCACCTTGCTAAATATCAGCCATTTTGTATTTTGTATTCCTATTGTATGTGTCTACGCATGCGTGTCTTTCAATGTGTCTGTGTCTTTTGTAAGTGCATGTGTGTATGGGGAGTGTCTGTATCACCTATATACTCTGTTAATACGTGTTCGTTTGTATTTGTTTTTATTTATTTATTTGTTCATGTGTGTGTGTGTGTGTGTGTGTGTGTGTGTTTTGTGTTTAATTAAATTTTGTTAACGTATGTAGTATTTAATTCCATTTGTTTATCTATGTATTGTATTATACTTTGTTCATATTATTATTGGTTTATGGGTAACATGTTGTCACATGCTGTGGTTTGTGGTTTGTTAGTGGTGTGTGTTAGTGTTCCATTCTAGTTTCCTATTCAGGCTAGGTTTATCTTCTATTATGTGTGTAGCTTCAGTAATTTGTCTAAGTGCTGCATCACTGCTATGTGTAGATAAGATTTTAATTTCTATGTTGTTGATTGAGCCTCTATGTTCTTGCTCAGCGTGCTGGTACAGAACTGATGAGTTCTTCCCTTCCTTAAGTTCCCTCCAATGTTCGTTTGCCCGCTCCCCTATGCTCCTTGCTGTTTCGCCTACATATGTCATTGTCTTATTTCTGCATCGTCCCTCTGTACATCTTATACTATAGACCACATTTCTGGTTTTGCAGTTCGTTTGTGGGCTAAATCTACATACGATACAGTTCCTATCAGTGCAGGGGGTTCTACTGAAAAGGTATGTTCTACTGATAAGGGATTTAATAGGGTTGCCTGGCCTTTCAACAACCTTAATTCTTAGCTTAAGTTTGTCTAGGGCCCCTCTAAAGCGGTACGCCAGTTCGCCTCTAGGGGTGGTGTCGACGAACATGACGCTCTGGTACTTGTGGCTATCGTACCATGAGCTTGCCTTCCCTATTTTCTTCTTAGTCCTTTCTATGGTGTTCCATGATTTGCTCCTATAGAGTGGGCAAATCCCATTCCTATCGTTGCGTTTGATTGTTTCAAACTTCTTCATAGCTCCTTTGTATACCCTGATCCTTTCTTTATGGCTGTAACCTGAGAACTGCATGCGGTGGACGAAATGTTGTATATGTCTCTTTAATTCTGTAGGGTCGCACATGCAGGAGACATTTCGCATTACTCTGACGAGGTCTGCCATCAATATGTTGAATTTGGCATTGTCCGCAATAGCCGAGTTCCGGTGGATCAGGTATTTGGAGGCCATAGGTTTTGTATAGTGTGAATGGAGGATTCTGGTTTTATTGTTCTTAGTTTCTAGCCAGAGTTCAGTATCTAATACAGGTAATCTATGGTTAGGGTGTTTAGTAGGGTAGTCTATCGTAACTTTAATACTCTGGTGGATGGAGTTACTAGTATCGCCGGTGATGTGGCCAATCTCTTCATGGTATGGTGGGACAGAAGGCTTAAGGAACGCCTGACACAGAACTCCATACTCGTGAATGTGTACTCTCGATATGTCGATGATATCAACTTAGTGGTAAAGACACCCCCACAAGAGAGTACCCCTGAAATAGAAATAGAAACTAAGACTATGGAGAGCATCCAGCAAATATATATATACATATATATATATGTATATATATATATATATATATATATATATATATATATATATATATATATATATATATATATATATATATATATATATATATATATATATACATATATATATATATATACATATATATATACATACACATATATATACACACACACATACACTTATATATATATTTACACACACACATATACATACATAAACATATATACATACACACTCACCCACAAATAAGTATCTTTTACTTGTTATAGTCAATAGACTGTGCCCATGCTGGGGCACTACTTTGAGGAATTTTAGTTGAAAAAATTGATCCAAGTACTTATTTTTTTTTTAATGCCTGGTATTAATTCTATCTGTCTCTTTTGCTGAACTGCTAAGTTTTGGGGATATAAACATACCAACACCAGTGTTGTCAAGCAGTGGTGGGGACAAACACTGACACAAAGACACATACACATTATATATATAATGTAACTGCATGTGATTGTTGGTGATTTGTCTTCCTCCTTCATCTTGGACATTCCTTTTTTTCCTGTTTCAGAAGAAGAGCTATGCTCAAAACGTAAATGGGTACACAAACACACCAGCATCGATTGTCAAGTGATGGCTGGGGGACAAACACAGACACACACAAATATCTACTAGAAATGTGGAAAATCGGTGTGTGTTTATTTGTGGTGTTGTTAGCCAACTCCTCTTACATCGTTTTATTGATTTTGATGAAACTTGACACATAAATAGAACTCATGTGTGGAAACCTCGTGACATACTTAGATTATTGAAAAAAAAAATCAATAATACGGCCCCTGGAAGGGATCGTTATATCTACCTCATATAACTAATTTTTTAAACACCCAAGGGAAATAATCCATAGCACCTGCACTTACAGTTGTTAGTTTTAGCAAAGTGATCAATATTTGATTCTCACGATCTGCAGACCTAATTCTGCATTTCACTACTCACAGTTTTCAACTGTTAAACCTTATTATTGCACTTTCTTGATGCATGTACAAGTTTTCAACTGTTAAACCTTATTATTGCACTTTCTTGATGCATGTACACTTTCAATGCCCATACCACCGATAATTCTGCATTTTCCAGTTACAATTCTTCGATGACTGTACATAAATTTTTGATTCCAGAATGTATTTAATAAGTGTGTCCCAATACAATGAACTCATACTTTAAATGCTTCAAATTCTTAAAAAATGAAACCAAACTTCCACACCACATTCAGTTGGGATACCCCGTATCACTTATACTTATTTTACAAATCATAATATTTATTGCTTATTTACAATTCATTCAACATTTTCATGAAACTAATTGAGCCATCGAATTTAGAAATATTTTACAGGTTTCATTGTTTATGTTCGATTACTTTGGATATTGACTTTTTGTGTGTCCAATTTGTAATTTTTGCAGATAATATCACTTTTATACGTTGACACCTGAGTAGAACTCATGTCTGGAAACCTTGTGACATACTTAGATTGTTGAAAAAATCAACAATAGGGCCTCTCCAACGGATCCTTCTATCTACTACATATTACTAATATTTTATTTAAACAACCTAAGGGAAAATAACCCATACCACCTGCAGTTTTTAGTGAAGCAATCAATATTTGATTCTCACGATCAGCCGACCTAATTCTGCATTTCACTACTCAGTTTTGAACTGCTAAACATTATTATTGTACTTCCTTGATTTGAATCTTAAACCTTAAAGATTTCATTCATACATTTCTATACTTACATGCTTTTTTAATGCCCATTACTCCGATAATTCTGCATTTTTACAGTTACACTTTTTCTATGACAGTAGATAGATTTTTTTTATTCCACAACATATTTGTAGTGCCTTCATGCAGGCATAGCGTGGATTCTATCCTCGATTGCCAAATTTCACTTAACACTTCAACAGCACTTTTCTCACGGTAAAACAATAGTTTTTCTGTGAATGACAGCAATTAAACATTTCCCAGATGCCTTCGCTAAGCAGAATAATGTCTTTGCCACTTGACCCTTCTAACCTCTTCTAAGCTACCAGGGGCTGGAATAGAGATAACAGACCTCCAACGAAATAATTTGTTCTCAACAATATGTCTATCCTTCTGGCTGCTTTTCGATAGTTGTAAAAACAAGAACTCTGTAAGCTAAAGGCAGTTACTGAGAGCAACCATCAGTGAGTGTGAATGTTACTATTGCACTTTCTTAATTTCATTGTTAAACATTAAATACTTCATTCATATATTCATATACATATGTACTACATTTATATATTACCTTTAATAAATTAGCCTTCATAAAGTTCACCTTTAAAATGCCATGATGAGTCAGAGTACTTTCTCGCCAACCTCCAGTAATCTCTCCCTCCTCCAGCTGACAGTTTTTTGTACTTTTTTGTGACGGAAAATACACCTTTTGTGGCAGTTATAATGAAATTACTTTCTTATATCAGAGTAACAAGGCGTTTCAATAGAATATTTTTACCCCGGGAATTACCAGGTACATCAGCTAGTATACATATATATACAACGGGCTTCTTTCAGTTTCGGTCTACTAAATCCACTCAAAATAGGGGCTATAGTTGAAGACACTTGCTCCAGATGTCATGCAGAGGGACTGAACCCGAAAGGTTGCAAAGCAACTTTCTTATCTACACAGCTATACTCTCTACACCTGTAAAAACATTTAAAAGAATTAAAAATTAATAAATAAAGAAAGGGAAAAAAAACAACTTTGTAATATTTGTTTTACTCTTTTACTTGTTTCAGTCATTTGACTGCGGCCATGCTGGAGCACCGCCTTTAGTTCAGCAAATCGACCCCAGGACTTATTATTCTTTGTAAGCCTAGTACTTATTCTATCAGTGTCTTTTGCCGAACCGCTAAGTTATGGGGATGTAAACACACCACAATCGGTTGTCAAGCGATGTTGGGGGAACAAACTGACACACACACAAATACACACACATACATACACACATATATATATATATATATATATATATATACGACGGGCTTCTTTCAGTTTCCGTCTACCAAATCCACTCACAAGACTTTGGTCGGTCCGAGCCTTAGTAGAAGACACTTGTCCAAGGTGCCACGCAGTGGGACTGAACCCGAAACCATGTGGTTGGTAAGCAAGCTACTTACCACATAGCCACACCTGCGCCAATAAACTTACCCTACATAAAAATGCTATCGGCAGTCTGTATTTCACAAACTATTAATTTTTAAGGAGGAAATATTATAGACTATTTTCATGCAAGAGGGGCAATGTGATATATTGGCTAGAAAAGCGGAATATTATAATAAATTATCTTGAAAAGAGGAGGATGTTTTAAATTATTATCACGAAGAGAGGGGAACATGAAGGCCATTGATGAAATAAATAAGAGGTCAGATCTAATAGGATATTGAAATTGTTTAATTGACACCAACCATTTCATGTGTTAGTTCCGGGATTTGAACATTTTTATAAATTTCCCAACACCGTATTACACCGCATTGCATCAACAACAGTGAAGAAGTGATGGCAACGTCTGCTAGAATTCTCGTAGATTTTCTTTCACTCTTAATTCTTGCTGTAATATCTGTCATCTCCATAAACCCAGTTATTTTAGGTAAGAATCGCTCGTTTCTATTTTGTTTGCTTATCTATTTTTTGTTACATAATGCTATTGCTTTGTTATTTTAAAATGTTTTGAAAGAAATTACAATCATAAGGCAATATTATATAAACAATGTCCAAATTTAGCACAACATTCCCATCTCTTTCATTAATCAAATGTTTCTCATCTCGCTATCTCTTTCCGCGTTGTCATTGACATTTCCAGTAACTTCGTAACCGAATCATATTTAAAGAGTCTACCTTTGTCTCTTCCTTTTAAAGGCATGCTTTTCCTTGTTTTGTACCAGGTGAGCCCTTACCAATCAGAACTATTATTACAGGCATTCCAGCCGTAATCATCTTGATTCAGTTTTCAATTTATGACCTACGCTGCATTGTATACTTCCTTGTTTAAGACAGTAAGATGTAGTTTGATGGCGATTTCGCTGCTATTTCTAGCTGTTCGGATGACTGCCCTGGTTCATTTTGCCTGAGGGAACCCCTCAAGCCAAAATATGCAGCTTCTACGTAGTCACTCAAACTGCTATAAAAAGCAGCCAGTTCTCCCTTAGATACCTACTATCTTAGAAAAGAGGAAGAGCACATTGAATAAGAAAGTATTTGATACATTATGAACAAAAGACAAGGTGGTTACGGATGGAACATTATCGAATACAGGTGTACTCGATCAGGTTAAACCTGGGCTAAAAAGCAACATTTAGATGAGATTACAAAATAAACAATGCTATTGTAACAGTGACAATAAGCTATCAACAACAATACTAATTATTCTTTGTTTTTATAGTTACGAAGAACTGCTTACAACGGTTTACCAATTCTCTTTTAAGAAACGAGTTGTTTACGATCAACATTGCCATAGTTATGAAATCAATTATGCTAGTAAAAATCAGACAAAGAGCTTAGAATTCTGTCCCCCCACTCTGTCTATGATTCAGTATGATGGGTTGAAATTAGTCATCTTATCTCACTTGCCATGTTTACATATTCTGCCATTTAAAAATGGTTTAAGAATGTTGCGCAAGCTATGACGACAATGCTAATAATAATATTGGTATAAACACTTGATATTGTGACATCGGCCTTTTATATATGTTACGAATGTTTATCTCATAGTGTATCGTGCCCTTATGTTATTGTTACAGTTGGTATTGATTGTGAGGGACATAAAAGGAAGGGATACATCGATCTGATCGATGTTTTCTCTAATAAGCATGAAAAATGAAATAAAGAAATGTGGGTTCTTTCTAACGTTGACAGAACTCGAAGTGGTGGAAGGGAAAAACCCAGCACAAAGTTTATTTCTTATTAGAAGTGATAAGATCGGTTGAATCGATTCAAATAGCGATACTTATGTTATTGACCATAGTGGAATAAACGATTAAGTTAATTTGGCGGGGATTTCGCAAAAATTAGGGACCATTAAACATTTATGTGGGCTCGTATTCCACCGACAGCCTTTTTCTATCCAAATGGTTTTTAACTCAATATTCACATGCTATTTATAGCTTTATTTGCTTCGAGATTCACCCTTCCTTTTGGAGCACTACTACCAAATATACCATCACTTTTGCCCGATCAGGCTCTAGTTTTGGAGATACCTATTTTGATACCGATGTATCCACTCGTGCGCCGAAATAAAGAGACTCCCATTTGCACGTTATATTTTGCTGTCTTACAGGTTGACCCATTCTTTGAAATATTTGGGATGCTGATTCCAAAATTAGTTTTGCTTTCTTAATTAAAAATAATTAATCATATGCTATTTCGTTACAAATGCGAACAATATTAATGTTATTGATATAGTGTTACATGCTATGAAAACTGCTAAGTCAGATTATTTTAGTACAGAAACTTAAAGTACACTGCATTAGAATCTGTTGTAATTGTATCTCCCAAATAAGCATTAAACATGAATATGCCATCATATTTGTATCTTGTCTTCTCTTATACGTTTTCCCCTGTGTTTATACCTTGATGGAATCTTTTTCTTTGCTCTTCGCGGCGGTACTGGTCCTTGATGTTCATGTTTACAGCTAAGCTTATTTAAATTGGAGGGCATGTTCTCTACTAATTCAAAATAGTTGTCTTCCTTAGGGTTGCCAAATTTTTGACAACCAAAAATAAATGAATTCAACGTACAGCATCCGTCATTATCCATTGAATATACAAAATGTGGATCTTTTTAAATATACACTTAAAACTTTACGTAGCTCAGTCCATGGAATTGCTCAATAAATTGCTAGGTTAGACATCTCTTTGTATAGCGCCTTTACGCTGAACCTTTGGTACAGAAAATATATAGTAATTTATTAATGTGTGGTTGATTTAATAGCACATATATCATCATATATTTTGATATCAAAAAAGCAAATCATTGATTTATTATAGTTGGTAGAGTAAAACTCGTGTCATTTTGGATATATATATATATGTGTGTATATATATATATATATATATATATATATATGTGTGTGTGTGTGTGTGTGTGTGTGTGTGTGTGTGTGTGTGTGTGTGTATAAGGCCGGTTTATGGGATTACCCCGTGAGATGCACGTCCATAAAGCGCAGCATATCAATCAGAACCTAAAACCTGTTGGCTTACGAGTGTGCTTCTTTTTCGGATTTATGATTTACTGACGATACATACATACATGCATGCATACATACATGCATACATGCATACATACACACACACATACATACATACATACATACATACATACATACATACATACATACATACATAGGCATAACTACAGATGTATGCCCCACTGACTTTGTTGCTTCATAACGAAATTTTCAATAAATAATCCCGTATATTGAGTGTGTGTAAAGATTTGTTGGAAAAAATTTTTCCGAGGGGTTGAGAAGAGGGTTTTCGGAAAATCACATAACCCGACATTTTCCCCCTCGTAAATTTCAGGAAAATGGGTATTTTTTAATGAAATTTTATACAAATACCTTTCAAACGGCGTAGATTACGATTACATAGAAAATTTGTAGGCAAAATGTTTTGGAAGGGAGCGGGGGTGGAGTTTCGGTTCAGACAACCCACATAAGTCGGAATTTCTCCGTTTTGACGGGGATTTTTTTCCAATTAATGTCATTCTTGTCCTGGAGAGTCTGGATGTTCCAGGCCCCGAAAATGATAGTTGATGATGGATGAGTAGAAGTAGAGTTCTGAGCACTGAGTGGGAGGTTCGCCAGCTGCAGTATGCTGGCCAGATCGAGTTGCTGTATACGATGTTTGCCCCACCTTTTTTAGGGGCTCCCTCTTCAGGGGTGGGCTGTGGTAATCTTAAAGAGGCCAACCCAGTCACGAGTCCAGCTGCCGAACACCAATGTCACAGCTATTCAATGGAGAGCGACCATCTAAGATTCGCCTGAATGTGTGGTCACAGACTAGAGGCTTCCAATTTTCCAGACCTACCTCTGACCGATGCAATGCCATCTGCATTGCATTTTTTTTTTTTTGAGACTCAAAGAGTAGAAAGACAAAGCCAGTTGCTGAGTAAATTGTTTGAGTTGACTATGGCTGTGTGACAGCTATGCACACGCATTTGCCCAGCAACTTTTCCACTACGGCTCAAGAATTGAGACATGTAGTCTTGTTTAGGGTGGTTGCAGTGAGCTGCCGGATTCTGTTTGCCTTTGTCACCCCTGCCCGCCAGGCATTGCCCCCTTCCGCCAGAGTCATTCCACGGGGGCTTGAGATTGCCCTCCTCTGCTTGCTTCGCCATTGAGTTTTGATGTTGGTGTTTGGTTGTGTTTAGTCTGAGACCTCATCCTTGACCTTCTCGCCATGGGTGGCCTTACCAGGAGTCTAAGACTCCAGACAGCATCACTCTCGAAATCATTAGAGCACACAAGCTCTTTCACTACAGTGAGGAACGACCATGATAAGAGAATACACCTGTCTCGTTCCAAGGAGAAAAAACTAGAGGTAGTTGATAGCTTCCGCTATCTGGGTGACCAAATTAGTTGGGGTGAGTGCGCTGAAAGGGTGGCTGCTAGAATAAGAATAGCCTGGGCAAAGTTCAGAGAGCTCTTACCTCTACTGGCGACAAAGGGCCTCTCACTCAGAGTAAAAGGTAGACTGTATGATGCATGTGTACGAACAGCCATGCTACATGGCTGTGAAACATGGGCCATGACTGCTGAGGACATGTTTAAGCTCGCAAGGAATGAAGCCAGTATGCTTCGATGGATGTGTAATGTCAGTGTGCATACTCGGCAGAGTGTAAGTATCTTGAGAGAAAAGTTGAACCTAAGAAGCATCAGTTGTGGTGTGCAAGAGAGACGATTGCACTGGTATGGACATGTGGCGAGAATGGATGAGGATAGCTGTGTGAAAAAGTGCCACACCCTAGCGGTTGAGGGAACCTGTGGAAGAGGCAGGCCTAGGAAAACCTGGGATGAGATAGTGAAGCACGACCTCCGAACATTAGGCCTCACCGAGGCAATGACTTGTGACCGTGACCTTTGGAAATATGCTGTGCGTGAGAAGACCCGGCAAGCCAAGTGAGACCAAAATCCAAGGCCTCTGCCAGGGATGTAGCCAGCCCACTTACGCGTAGCATTCCTTCATTGGACACTAAACTCTGCTTGCGAAGACATGGTGAGGCAAGTGAAATCGAAATCGAACTAAATTTGTAGGAGCACTAAACTCAGCTTGCAAAGACCTGTTGGGGCAAGCGAAAGCGAAATCGTGATGGCACCTGTACCAGTGGAGCACTAAGAGCACCGTCTGAACACGGTCGTTACCAGAACAGCTGTCTGGCTTCTGTGCCGGTGGCACGTAAATAGCACTAGCGTGATTGTTACCAACGTCGCCTTCCTGGCACTTGTGCCAGTGGCACATGAAAAGACATTCGAGCGAGATCGGTGCCAGTGCCGATGGGCTGACCCCTGTGCAGTGACATGTAAAATACACCATTTCAAGCGAGATCGTTGCCAGTGCCGATGGACTGGCCCCTGTGCAGTGACATGTAAAATACACCATTTCGAGCGTGGCCGTTGATCATTACCAACGTCGCCTCCCTGGCAATTGTGCCAGTGGCACGTGAAAAGACATTCGAGCGAGATCGTTGCCAGTGCTTATTCCAGATCGAGCAAGGCCATCTATCTGAAGGTATTTGTGGTTTGTCTGCCTTCCTACTTATTAAGACTTTGGTTTTAGCTAGGTTGACTCTAAGGCCCTTCAATTCTAATCCTTGCTTCCACACTTGAAACTTTTCCTCTAGTTCTGATAGTAACTCAGCAATTTGAGCAAGGTCATCAGGGGCATCCTGTCTTGAATTCCTCTGTTATTGCCTGATGTATATATATATATTATATATATATATATATATATATATATATATATATATATTTTATGTATGTATATAAATGTATATATATATATAAAGAATAATAATAAATGGAGCAAAACGCGTATAATCAATAAGTTCCTTTAATTCCTACATAGAGTGCACATATATTTTGAAACATATGTAGGAATTAAAGGAACTTATTGATTATACGCATTTTGCTCCATTTATTATTATTCTTCATATCTACTCAAAATACATCACTTTAACATAGTATTTCTACCTATTAACCGGGTATGATATCCCAGTTTTTGTGTGATTTCTGCTACCCTGGTAACTATTAACATATTTACATTATCGAAGTTTTTTCAACTGAGATAATATTAATATATACATAATTTATATATATATATATATATATATATATATATATATATATATATATATATATATATATATATATATATATATATATATATATATATATATATATATATATATATATATATATATATATATATATATATATATATATATATATATATATATATATATATATATATATATATATATATATATA
>NC_142928.1:58242904-58267904 GCF_046866305.1 Octopus bimaculoides
TTCTGGCTTCATTCCTTGCGAGCTTACGTATGTCCTCAGCAGTTACAGCCCATGTTTCACTGCCATGTAGCATGGCTGTTCGTACGCATGCGTCATACAGTCTGCCTTTTACTCTGAGTGAGAGTCCCTTTGTCGCCAGCAGGGGTAAGAGCTCTCTAAACTTTGCCCAGGCTATTCTTATTCTAGCAGCTACACTTTCAGCGCACCCACCCCCACTACTAACTTGGTCGCCCAGATAGCGGAAGCTATCGACTACCTCTATTTTTTCACCCTGGAATGAGATAGAAGTTGTTTCCTGTTTGTTTACAGTCTTTATTGCACCTGAACATCTGCCACAAACAAAAACTAACTTGCTAGTTAACCTGCCTTTGATGTTGCTGCACCTCTTATGTGTCAATAGCTTGCACCGGGTACATCTTATAGAGTTACTACCTACTCCTTTTCTACATACTGAGCAGGGCCATCTACCTGAAGGGGTTTGTGTTTTGTCTACCTTCCTACTTATTAGGATTTTGGTTTTAGCTAGGTTGACTCTAAGGCCCTTCAATTCTATATATATATATATATATATATATATATATATAATATATATATATATATTATATATATATATATATATATATATATATATATATATATATAATATATCCTTGCTTCCACACCTTAAACTTCTCCTCTAGTTCTGATAGTGACTGCGCAATTAGTGCAAGGTCATCAGCATAGAGGAGCTCCCAGGGGCAACCTGTCTTGAATTCCTCTGTGATCGCCTGGAGGACTATGATAAATAGGAGGGGGCTGAGGACGGAACCTTGGTGGACCCCTACCTCTTCCCGGAATTCATTACTGTACTCATTTCCAACCTTCACCCTACTGACAGCATGTCTGTACATGGCTCGCACAGCTCCCACTAACCATTCTTCTATCCCAAGTTTCCTCATTGACCACCAGATAAGGGATCGGGGGACCCTGTCAAAGGCTTTCTCCATGTCAACGAAGGCCAGATACAGAGGTTTATCCTTGGCTAGATATTTCTCCTGCAGCTGTCTCACTAGAAATATGGCATCAGTGGTGCTTTTACCTGGCACGAACCCAAACTGCATCTCATCTAAATTGATTTGCTCCCTAATTAGTTGGGCTATGACCCTCTCCGTAACTTTCATAACCTGATCTAACAGCTTGATGCCTCTGTAATTATTAGTGTCTAAAGTGTCACCTTTACCTTTGTAGCAGTTTACTATGGTGCTGCTACACCAGTCATTGGGTATGACTCCTTCGTGTATCACCTGGTTCGTAATACGGGTGACTAGGCTGTAGCCAACACTGCCAGATATTTTGAGCACCTCTACAGTGATTCCTGATGGGCCGGGGGCTTTCCCTGTCTTCATACTCTTAATTGCTTTATCTACCCTGGTACTGTCAACTTGGATAGCTTGTCCCTCTGTTGGGTCAACATACGGCAGGCTCTCTTTCTCCCATTCATTCTCTTTATTAAGCAATCTATCGTAGTGGCATCTCCAGACCTCTTTCTTTGCAGCCTCATTTAGTGCAAGCGTACCATCATCCATGCGAACACATTTCTCACCTACAACATCACTATTCTCTCTCCTACACTGTCTTGCAACACGAAATACTTCGAGTCTTTGGTCCTCACGGCGCAGAACATTGGCAAATCTTTTCTTATCTGCTTCCCCTCTGGCTAAATAAACCTGTCGCCTAGCTTCCCTTCTGGCAGATTGGTACAATTCCCTGCTACCACCGTTCTTCCAGTCCTTCCAAGCCTGTTTCTTTTGTCTAATAGCCCCGTCTACATCCTTGTTCCACCACCACGTTACTCTGGGTCGAGAGGGGACTTTACACCAGCCACAGATCTGGTCTGTCTTCCATGTTGTATGATGCTATATTCCCTTCTATTTCGTCAAATGCTTCAAGTAACTTGTCTCTAAATCTCTGTCCATTTGCAGGGTCTTTAAGTTTCCATACCCTTCTCCCCAGGCCGGTCTACTTCTGGGCACCCATATTGCCTTGATCTCAAAGTCGCTAACTACTAATCTGTGTTGGGGTGTACATTCTTCGCCAGGGAGGGTTTTGGCATTTATAAGCTTCCCTCTTTCTCTAGTTCTGGCGAGGATGTAGTCGATTTGGCTAGAGTGTCTGCCGGATTGGTAGGTGACTAGGTGACAGGCAGGTTTCCTGAAGTTGGTATTGCAAACCATAAGATCGGTTGCATCACAGAACTCCAGCAGTCTAGTTCCCTCCTCGTTGCGGGAACCGAAGCCATAGCCTCCATGTATGCCATAGAAGCCTCCAGCACGACGTCCGACATTACCATTGAAGTCACCAGCCACAAAGAGAAGGTCTCTGTCTCTTGTCGACGAGGTAGTTTGCAAGAGGGTGTCATAGAATTGGTCTTTCAGCCCATCCGGGAGCCCTGGTTGAGGGGCATAGGCTGAGATGACAGTAGCTAGCCTATGATGAAGCACTAGTCTAATCTTAAGTACTCTGTCACATACTCTAACTACCTCGATTACCTTATCAATCCATTTCTCTGCTAGAAGTATTCCTACGCCCCCGACTCCGTCAGTGTTCCCTGCCCAGAAAAACTTGTACCTGTGTTCTTTGCCTGTGAGGAACCTCGCAGAACCTCCTCTCCATCTTACTTCTTAGATGCAGCACAGATCTACGCGTCGCCGTTCAAGCATCTCAACAATCTCACCAGACCTACCTTTCAGCGTGCCGACGTTGAGAGTGCCAATCCTGACAGTGTGGGAGGAGTGGGTGTCAGAGGAGTGGGCCCGTGTGACCCTGGGATGGGGGGTGGAGCGTGGCCGTTTTCGTGCGGGTGACACGTAAAAGCACCCACACTACACTCTCTGAGTGGTTGGCGTTAGGAAGGGCATCCAGCTGTAGAAACTCTGCCAAATTAGATTGGAGCCTGGTGTAGCCATCCGGTTGCACCAGTCCTCAGTCAAATCGTCCAACCCATGCTAGCATGGAAAGCGGACGTTAAACGACGATGATGATGATATATATATATATATATATCATGGGTTGGACGATTTGACTGAGGACTGGTGGACCAGGAGGCGACACCAGGCTCCAATCTAATTTGGCAGAGTTTCTACAGCTGGATGCTCTTCCTAATGCCAACCACTCAGAGAGTGTAGTGGGTGATTTTACGTGCTACCGGCACAAGGGCCAGTCAGGCGGTACTGGCGACAGCCACACTCGAAATGGTGTATTTTATGTGTCACCTGCACAGGAGCCAGTCCATCAGCACTGGCTACTTGCAACCAAATTCATCGTTATTTTCAAAATTAACAAAAACCACTTAGACAGTGAATTTCATTTGAAATATGATCATGAAAGGGTTAATCTCTCCCTACTTTTTTTTTTAACTAAAATAACTAAACTTTATTGTAACTTTAACTTATCTTTTGTTTTGTTTTATAGTTCCTGGAGATGGAGGCAGCCAGATTTCTGCAAAGTTGAACAAAAGCCTAAGTCCTTTTGTCTACTGCGAGACGAAAACTAATTATTATTACACATTATGGTTGGATCTTACTCAAATCACAATTGCTCAGTGCTGTTTTGTTGATAACATGAGGTAATATTATTTAGTCATCATTGTCATCATTTAACGTCCTTTTTTAATCTCTCTAAATACATGTTTGTATTTTTTGTGAGTGCATGTGTGTGTGTGTTGATAATTCCGGTTAAGGCATTTCAGTTCATATTGTAATTATACTGTAGCCTCATTCTTTCATAAAGAATTGTTTTTGTCCAATAATTATGACCTTTATTTTACATAGTACTTGCTAGTATTTATTATCACTAATGGACGGATAAGTGACTATTTCTAGACATAGTAGCAATTGAGTTGTTAAAATACTTGACCATTGACCTAAAGGTGAAAACAATATATGGGTTGAGGTTATAATATAGATGAAACTGAAGACAGTTCTTGTTTAATCTTAGACCAACCCAGATCTGGCCTATGAGGGCATTGAAACAGAACCATCTGCTTTCTCACTTGATAATATTGTTGTAGGATATTTGGCATTGCCTGAAACAAAAGATCCAGATGATCAATTTCTTGAAAAAAAATCATGGTAACTTTGCATCAACGTATTCTTTGAAACACAACATTTATATTCTTTGTTACTGAGTGGCACAGTTAAAAAAGACTGTTATTTCTGGCAAAATGTTAAATAATTTTCAGCCAAAGGTTTCCAGAGAAACAATGCTCTTTGCTTTTCCACCTTGAGCACTGACAAAGATTGTCCTGTTTCCAATACATAAATATCCAACATATAACTATCTATAAGAGAAATAGAATCTTTCCAACTATCATCCAACTATCTTCAATAAATGCATAAGCTTTACAATGTCCATCAACAAATCACAAATCCTAAAGAATCTGTTGATGGACATTATAGATTTCAAGGCATCTTTTGAAATGCTAAATCAGTAGGACGTTATTACAGTGGTAAATATCTTTGTGTAATGAAACATTTATTAATAAAAGGTCATTAAAATATTACTAGATGTTGCTTTGAGATTTGTAGGAAAACATGAAGTTTTTGACCCCAAATTTTATACACAAGAACAAAACCATTTTAATGTGAAATATGTGAGATATATTTTGAAAATTTTAATCTTGCTGTCCACCTATATTTCACTGGAATTACATATGTACACTATGATTGTGAAATATGAGGCAAAGTTGTTGTTTTTGTTGTTGTTAATAATAGTTATTTAAACACAATGAACAAATATCGACTGGAGAAAAATTCTTGTTGCAGTTGGTTAGGTGAAAAATTTTTTGTCAATAGTACTGATTGAGAGAGAGAGAGAGAGAGAGAGAGAGAGAGAGAGAGAGAGAGAGAGAGAGAGAGAGAGAGAGAGAGAGCCCAAGAAAAAGGGAAATAATTAGGAAAAGTACTGGCTTACAATGTGTTGGATTTTATAAGAATTAAAAATATTATGAAATTGAATTCAGTCTTAATAACTATCACATGATGTTGAGACAAGGAGATGCACAGTGAGAGAGAGAGAGAGAGAGAGAGAGAGAGAGAGAGAGAGAGAGAGAGAGAGACACCAGGCTTTTTCAATGCCTGTCTACCAGATCCACTTGCAAGATTTTGGTTGGCCTGGTTCTATAGTTGCTTGCCCAAGGTGTCAGTAGAACTTAACCCAAACCACATGGTTGAGAAGTTGAACTTCTTAACTGCATAACCATATAATTATGCCTGTGTTTTTAACTCATGCCTGCATCTATATATAAAAATCATTTTTAATCATGGAACATGAAGTAGATAAAGCTATAAGTAATAACATGTAGATTATTTCCCCTCAACATCCCCCATTAGTTTCCCCTCCCTCTTTGGCCTACCCTCATGACCTCCCCTACCAACTTTCTGTCCATTAATGACTCTCACTCACCACCCTAATCTGTTGCAAATGTCTTCGATCAAAGCCTCAATTTGGCTCAGTTTAGTGAGTCAGATTTGGTAGATGGATATGGCAGTGAAGCTCATTGTGTGTGTATGTGTGTGAGAGAGAGAAAGAGAGTCAGAAGGATCATTATGGCCTGAGTGCTTATTCAGAGTTACTTACCTCTACATGGCTGAAGACCCAAGTCACATTCATGTTTCATTTTTTATATGATTTCTATAGCTGGATGCCCTTCTTAATATCAACCACTTTATTGAGTACCCTGGTTTCATTTTACTGTGGCAGCAATAGTGTGTGTGTGTGTGTGTGTATTTGTGGTGTGTGGTTTTTATAATGTAAATCAATGTAAAATCTGTGCATGGAACAAAAATGCCGTATGATATTTTGGTATTGAGTTATGTCTCTTTGAGTCAAAAAATAAAGTTAACCATTCAATAGAGACTGATAAAAATATGTATCAAAGTTCTGTGAGTCAGTTATAATCATATATACAGCTACTGTCCAATGACTGAAACTAGTAAAAGAAAGAAGTAATATTCAGTTAATTTCATTGAAGTTATGCACATTTTAATGTACTTTTCTTAGGGGCAATAAACAATGCCAATTTTGGTAGATTTTATCAACAGTACCAAAAACTCTTTGTTTTAGCTTGTACTAGCTTATCTTTATGAAAGATCTAAAAATGAATTTGTTATGATTTAGGTTTATATTTTTTTTCCTGTAGTGTTTTACTAATCTCATTCTTTTAACTCTCAGGTTAATATATGATCCCAAAACTCGAAAAACATTTGACTCACCTGGTGTTAATGTAAAAGTTCCTGGCTTTGGTAAAACTGAAACAATAGAGTTTTTGGACCCTTGGAGAGAAAAGTTTAGTGAGTATTGTTTGTTTGTTTTTTACCTCAAAATTTTCTGGCTTTGATTTTCATTGTAGAATACATGGCCATAAAGCAAAAACTACAGAGACCAAAAAGAGAACTTTTATGTATCCACTTGGTCAGCTCAGTGTAGCAACTGAGTATTCCCTAAATAAATCCTACCATGTTTTAAATGGAGATTACGTGTTCCCAGTATGAAATCTTATAACAAGCTCCCTGAGACAGGATGGTCACATTTTGAATAATAGTCAATAGATTTTTGATTTGTTGTTTTATTTGTGTTATATGTATCCATGTAAACAGAGTTAACTGGTGTTGTTTAACAACTGCAGTATTGTAGTATGGTTTACTTACAATCTTTGAACTTGTTATCTATTTTATGTTTAAACATTGTAAATCTCCAACAGGCTCACATCCTCACAGACACACTTTGTGCAAAAGTCACTTCAAACCAACATAAACACTGGCTTTGACAATATCCTTTTCTATACCCTCAAACATTGAAGTCCAGAGCTAGTACTCATACTCAGAAAACACTTCAACCCTCCCTTTTCTACAGGAACATAACCTAATCTTTTGAAACACACTACACTGTTTCTTATTTCCAAGAAAGGCAATTTCTCTCATTCTGCCTTTTGTTGTCCAATCTTACCCACTTTCAATGATGTTCTTCAGCACCTTAAATCTCTCACTCCTTAACAACCAGAATACAACTTCCAACAAGACAGATACACTGAAGACCTAATCACTTACATCACCTGCCAGTAGGCTCTCTCCTTAGAGAAATTGGGTGAGAGCAATATTGTTGCCCTATACATCATGAAGCTCTCAGTGATGTTTAGTATATGAACCTCCTATTAAAATTGCCCACCAAGGACCCCATCTATTTCTCATGTCTTTGATTGTTGGTTTCCTATCTGATTGCACTATTTCAGCATGTGTTGATAAAGATCTTTGCACCTGACTCTCAATGAACTCTGATGTACCTCAGGCTTCAGTTTTGTCCTCTATTTTCTTCCTTCTACAAATGAACAACTTACTTGCCATCATCTCCCAAAATTCTACAAAGTCATGGGTTTTACCCTTTCCTCCAGATACAGCAAGTAAAAGCAAAAAATAATCCATATACATTAAGGTTAATCATACTGATTTCTGTACCTTGCTGTTCAATTACTGCAATTTAAACAGGTCCCAGCCAATGAAGAAGCCATGCTAAAAATATTAGCCAAATTTGTTCAAATTACACTTTATCATCATAAAACAGGTAGAGCAGAATGGATAATGTGATCCTAATTACATAAATAGATGGGATGCTCAAGTCTGGATTGCTTTTGATCACAGCAGACTGTAACTTACCAGCAATAGGTTCCAATGCTGTAATATTAATTTTTAAACACTGCTTTATCATAAAATTGAAAGCATTCTTTCTAAAATAGAAAGGTATGTATCCATATGTATTTTGAAAAATAGATCTTCTGATCCATTCAATTATTAATCAAAATTTTACTTAACCCAAACAATGAGCTTCAAAATTGATTATATCAAATGCTGCAAGTAAATTTAAAGATTTTATACAGTCTTTTGATTTGCTTGAACCCAAATCATCTATTGATTCCTTCCAATATTTTTTAAACTTTGGGCAGGCCTTGCAATAATAAAACACTTGTTTTTCTGCCTAAATGTGATGACATATTTAGATGTCAGTCATCTGTCCTCAAGTCATTCCTCAGACATTTGTAAAAAGGAAAGGTTTTCTTTTATATACAAAAAGTATTTGTAAACCATGTCAAGCTATTTATTTGTTTTCCACAAAAATAACAATAAATTTTTTGGAATAAAACTGCAACTCATTTTGTTAATTTCACAGCCAGCTACTACTACTTCATTGTGGAACGACTTGTAAAACTGGGATTATCTAGAAATATTTCTATCCGAGGAGCACCTTATGATTTCAGACGTTCTCCAAGTAAGTTTGCTTTTTCTCTTTGTTGTGTTTTCCAGAAAAATATACTATTACAATATCTAAGGAAAGTTATCCTATACATTATTATATTGCTTATAATGCAGGTATTTTTAAAATTTATTTCATATCACATTATATGAACAATAGTGCCATTGATTACAGGTTTCAAGTTGGCTCTGCATTTCTAACAGTGAGAGTGACACGCTAGTATCTAATTTGGTATAGAACAAATATTGCAAGAGATTTCTTTAATTTCAAGGACTAGTTTGTTTCTTTGTTTTATTGTTTTCTCACTTTATATGGTACAACATTTTTTGTTTTTGTTATCCACTTTCTCTTTATCTTTCTGTTTTGCTCACCTTGCACATTCAACAGATCATATGTAACTCCTTCCTCTTCAAGTCTTTGGTAGATTCTCTCTATTCATTACCACATTTTCTACATAAGCTTCTTTAAGTGGTGCTAATTCTGTTATTTTAATTTAATTTAATTTTGTTTATAAATAAAAATGACTGATGTCACTACTGTCTTTTGCTAACAAATAAAAAGCAATGATGCTAGTTCAGTTTTCTGTTTCCTTTTGAATTTTGAAAATGATAATTTTATCTTAAAGATGTTGAAGCACAAGATTGATATAAAATCCTTTAAATTTTTAGGCAAGCTTTTCGTTTATTGTCAATATTCTCTCCACTTCTCTCTCTCTCTCTCTCTCTCTCTCTCTCTCTCTCTCTCTCTCTCTCTCTCTCTCTCTCTCTCGCTCTCTCTTTCTCTCTCTCTCTCTCGCTCTATCTCTCTCTCTCTCTCTCTCTCTCTCTCTCTCTCTCTCCCCCTCTCTCTCTCTCTCTCTCATACATACACACTTACATATGTATCATTATCTAAAAATGAATTTTTTTTGTTTTTTTGTTTAGATGAATTTCAAGAATATTTCAAGAATTTTAAAGAACTCGTTGAAGAAACTTACAACATGAACAATAACTCCAAAATTACATTGATAACACACAGCATGGGCAGTCCAACAATGCTGTATTTTCTGAATAATCAAAAACAGGCATGGAAGGATAAATATATTGGGAAGATGATTACAATTTCAGGAGTTTGGGGTGGTGCTGTGAAACCTCTTCGGCTCATGATTTCTGGTAAGATTGTACAAATGTGTATCTATGTATGTTATGGTTGTCATCATTTCTAATCTTAATATCCTATATTTTATATACCTTTTTTTTTCTTTCTTTTTAGCATTGGGTGGAAGGAAGGGCTTTTCAAAACTCTAGATATTTGCACACTCTCAGTAGCTGAGCAGGATTTGCGAGTACTGTTTTTATATTTCATATGAAAAACGACCATTTTAAAGTACAGACTGCTTGCTGTAGAGTTAGTCGAGTGATCTTGACATCTACTCATTTAGTCAAAGATTACTGTGTATTTACCACATATAGCACCAGTTGGTGCTATAAAGTTAGACATGGCCTGGGCCTATACTGGCCGAAAAACCTATCAAAGTTATAGTCTTTATTAGAGATATGACATCACACTTGTTATAAATAAGTAATTTTATGAAATGTGGTTGAAACATTTGTAATGTGGCTGGGAAGCAGACTTCTTAACTAAACATGCACACTTATACCTATGGCATATCTGTGTTTCTTACACATCTATACCTAAATATATATGAACGTCAAGCTAAGTGAAAGTATGGTCGCTCTTGCATACAGGCTCGTCCCTTGCAACCCTCTCTAGCTGAGCATCCCTAATCTTGTGGGCTCATAAGTGCTGATGCCACATAAAAAGCACCTGTGCCATTGCTGCACAAAAGCATCCAGTACACTCTGTAAAGTGGTTAGCATTAGGAAGGGCATCCAGCTGTAGTAACAAAATCAGACATGGAGCCTGAACAGCCCTTCAGCTGGTCAACTCCTTTCAAACTGTCCAACCCATGCCAACATGGAAAACAGGCATTAAACGATGATGATGATGATGATGGCGGTGGCGGCAGCAGCGATGTATATATCACACACATCACTATTATTATCATCATCATCATTTAACATCCATTTTCCCAGCTGGTATGGGTTGGATGGTTTGACAGGATCCAGTGAGCCACATGACTACAGAATGTAGGGAGATGATACACAAAATGTAAAAGTTGTGAGGAGGGGGATACACAATGACTGAGTTGGAGGCTAGAAGTACAAAAGTGTGGCTGCAGTAAATAACAAAGGGGTAGGCATCTATGACAGATATGAGGTGTTGAGAATGATAGCAGATATGTGAGGTATTAACCATGAGATATGAGGTGTAACTCAGAGTAGAGGGAGAAATAACTGGAGGCACAGTAATGGGAAAAAATAGTCTGGGGAAGGATGAGAATGAGGAATGAATGTTAATAGGAAGTGGTTTCAAGGGAAGGAGGAGATAACTGGTAACACAAAAGGAGTATGAAATATGTGCCAATGCAGCTCTTAAATTATTACAGCTACTGAGTAGTACTATAGTTAGGAAGATGAAATATGGAGAATGCTTCACAAGTGGTGTGGGGAAGGAGGTTAAATGCAGGGGCAGGGCCCAGTATGTTCAGGCATAAACATTTTGTCTTTAGAACCTCACTTTCTCAGTGATGGATGGGTCTTTTCAAGCTCAGCAAATTGCCAATCTTCTGAGTCCTTTGTCATCTCCTCCAAGAAGCTCAACAACTTGAAATCAACCTTTAGTACATCATCTCATGTCTTCTTGGGTTTCCTTCTTCCACAAACTCCATCCACTTCAAGCAATTAGCTTTTCTTTATACATACGCATCACACGACCAAACCAGTGCTGTCTTCTCACTTGCTACATCTGAACCCACTTATCACTATCTGTTTATCATATTATATGTATATAAAGCATTAAAAATATGCTGCTATAGAATTGTCTGAGATAAAAATCTCTTCACAGACTTCTGTTAAAAAGCAGTATGTATTGGAGCAAGACAAAAATTGTCATTGCAATGACTCATGAGAATGACAGATGCTGTTTCACCCTTCTTGAGGCTTGTCAGTATCATGCTTAAACAAAATGTGTCTTGATGTATTAAAAATAGTTAACAATACATTCACTGGGGAAGCTTGCAGAGCTCCATAAAAAACTAATGTATGCATTGAAACAGCATTAAATTAAAATCACTATGAATATAAACTTGTGTTGTTGCTTAAGATAGGCTACAGAGAAGATTCATCATGAAGTTAGATAACATCTAGGATTACTGAAAATAATGATATAGCAATAATAATTTTAAATAAATGAAGACAATATTAACTTAGCAATAACAGTTTAGGTAATTTTTTTGTTGGTTGTAAAACAAGTTACTAAGGCTAAAGGAAATTTACTACAAGGATACATGTTAAAGGTTTTTACTTTTTTCCTAAAAACATTTTTCAACTAAAAGTAAAAAATCTTGCTTCAAAGTTGTCCATAATTACTTATTTGCGTTTATATGTGATTGTTTCTGTCAATGTGTACATGTATCTATATCCTGTTATTTGTGTTGTGTTTGTAGTGTATATATGTGTAGACTATTTAACAATAACGAATGGCTTGGAATTGACAAAAGTGTCCAGAAAATTATTATTATAAGAAGGATGGTAATTAACAGTAATGTTTCAAAATATATTTCCTCTCTTTCTCAAACACGTTTTGTAAAGTAATATTTCAGAATATTTTTTTCTGCTTTTATTTACAGGAGATAATCTTGGCATTGTTTTACTGAAAGAAAATGTTATTCGAACATACCAGCGTAGTGCATCTTCAACAGCTTGGCTTATGCCATATGATAGTTTTTGGAAATCTGATGAAATCCTTGTGTCTCGTCCTGGACGCAATTATACTGTTAAAGACTATAAACAGTTGTTTGAAGATTTGAATTATACAGCTGGCTATGAAATGCGTAAAGACACAGAAAATCTTGTGAAAAACCTCCATCCACCTGGAGTGGAAATTCATTGTATATATGGAGTAAATATACCTACTCCAGCTACATATCAATATGATGAAGGATTTCCTAACAGTGCACCAAAGATAATATATGGACCTGGAGATGGGACTGTAAACAAAGACAGTTTAGAAGGCTGTCTTAGATGGTCAAAACAACAAAAACAGTCTGTTCACAATTATACTGTTGAAAATCAAGATCATTTGAAAATATTGCAAAGTCAAAAATTGATTGATCTGATACAAGAAATAGTAACCAAGAAATGAACTTTCTATGGATAAAAGAAAAAATATTTTTATAACAATATATAAAAGCATTTATTAAAAAAAAAAATATCATATCAGTATTTGCATTTTATTTAACAAGAGAGAAATTTGTGATCCCTCTTATTTTTGAGTCTGACATCTTTAAATCATTTTGCTTTTATTCTTTTACTTGTTTCAGTCATTGGGCCCCATCCATGCTGGGAAGGGTATAGTCAATCAGGGTATTTGAAGGGTATAGTCAATCAGAGTGACCCTACCAGTACTTATTTTTAATCTGTTACTTATTCTAGCAGTTTCTTTTGCCAAGCTGTTAAGTTACAGGAATGTAAACAAACCAACACTATTTGGTAAATGGTGAAGCATATGCTCAAATGCACACGCATGCACACACACGTACACACACACACACACACACACACACACACACACACACACACACACACACACACACACACACACACACACACACACACACACACACACACACACTTATGATAGGTTTCTTCCCAGCTTCCATCTACCAAATTCCCTTGCAAAGCATTGACTGACTCAGGGCCATAGTAGAAGACACTTTTTAATCACACACCCATGCCTGAATTTTTTTATTTATATTTTTTTAAAAAAGTCTTTTGAAATGTTCTTAAAAATCTTTTGTATATGTTGTTTATTTATTTATTTTTTTTTTGTACATGAGAGAAACACCGAAATTTTTATGTAGTTTGGTTGATTATGATTTTAAATTGTTAACCTCTTCTTCTGAAAATAAAATGTCACAGTTGTAAGTTTTCTACCAATTTGATGTCATTCTGTCTATTTTCATAATTCTAAGTTTGAAACCTTTGTATTTTATGTAGCATTAAGCAAATAAATGTTATTCTGTGAAACCCAGTAAATTTTTTTTAAGCTTAAATAATCAAGTTAGTGCTTAGATTATTGAGTTAGCTGGGAAAAATTATCTGTTTCATTAGAATTTAATTTGCTCTGCTTCTATAGTTTACAAACCAGATAACTTTCATTTATAGTCTCGAACTGTGCTCCGCAACTGGTATGTTGCAGCACTGGTGTGCCATGAGATGATACTAGGTGTGCCACAGTGTAACCTGAATATAATTTTTTTCCCTATACTTTTAGTTATATTTTTAGTTCAGGTGTGCCACCGAATTTTGAAAAGAATATAAGTGTACCGCAAATGAAAAAAAGGTTGTGGAGCATTGGTGTATAAGGTTGATGTTTAATCACATAGTGAGTTAAAAACAGGGGGATAATTGTATCAACTATGTCTTTTTCTTTTTTGAGAGCTTACTTCTACTCTATAGTGTTTTTGTTTTCATTGTTTTAGTGAATAGGTATTTAGTATTAATATTTAGCTAAAGAGAATGTGGTGGACTAGCAGAATTGTTACCGTACCAGACAAAATGCTGCTAAGTATTTTGTCCTTCTTTACATTCTGAGTGCAAATTCTTCCGAGGTTAACTTTGCCTTTCATCTTTTCAGGATTGATAAAATAAGTACCAGTTGAGTACTAGGGTCAATGTAATTAACTTACCTCCTCCCCTAACATTGCTGGCCTTGTGACAAAATTCGAAACCAGTATTTAATTAAAGACTAAATTACTGTTTAAATACTGTTGGAGTTAAAATTTCACTTTCATTTTCCCAAGATTTATTAAATAAGTGCTAGTATTATATACAAGATTGATTTTGTTGACTATATGTTTACATGCTTTCCCTAAAGGTTGATTCAGGTTGACCAGAAGTTAATTCACAGTACTTTTAAATAGAAACAGACTGTTGCTTTCTTTTTTCTTACCGTTTATTTTACCATGTTTTTAATTTTGTATGAACTATTTCTTTTTGTATGAACAACTACAATATCTCAATGAAATGAAATCCATTTTTAAGCATTTAGACATCTCCTAACCATCTTTATCATTAGTTTACAGTCTTCGCTTTATAAGTTTTCAAAATATTTTACTAATTTCTTTACTAAGATACAAGAAGGTAATTTTAAATTTACACCTTATGTAAAAGAAATTATTTTTCCTTGATTGATGTAGTTTCTCCTATATATTGAAAAAAAAATGTGTATGTTATTTTTATTTTATTAAACTGTGATTATTTATACCATTTTCTTTTTTGAATTGAAAGTATATGTATAATTTCATAATTCAAGTATACAAGCTGTTAAACAAGTTAATCTACTGAAATTGTTTGCATTTATTTTCATCCTCCATCCTAATGTGATGGTAGAGATTGACCTTATTATGAAATTATATGTTGACTATAAATCAGTTTGAAAATTTTATACCCTGTGTTTGTTGAATTATAAGATGATATTTGATTCTATTTTAAAAATTACAAAATTAAGGTTGTCTTGCACAGTGGGTATAAAATTTGGTTATGGAATATGGTGTCAAGCAGTGGTACAGCCCTTATATTAACAGATTTTGTGAATAAAGGAGTATTTTAAAAAAAGATATTTTAGTAAGAGTTTGCATGCACCATTTTTTGTTTTTTAAAATCCTAGTGAAATCCTACCGGTGCAATCATATGAATTACAATACATGGAATTAAGAACTGGTATGAATATAGCACTTTACTGATTGTTGTGGATGGGAAAACATTCCTTTTGTGATTTCTAGGACTACAAAGTAAAAATAATCTGTAAAACACTCCTCATGATTTGTGAGAGTTCTTTGTAGTCTTACAGGATGTGTATAGCACAAAATAAACTATTTTGAGAGAACATATGCTTTGTGTTGTTTTATCTTTAGTGATCTTGTATACCAGCTTATAATGTTATGATCAATCCTGTTTAGTGAAGTGGTTATTGTCTTTAGTGAGAAGGTTGGATAGGAAAATTTGTATACTATTTTAGTAAATGTAAAACAAAGGCTTTATTTCCATTTTTCCGATATTTATTAATTTCAATAACAAAAAATAAAACTTCATTCTGTACATCAAAAATAAGCATTTACTATGGCATTCACAGTCAATGGATTCAGAAAGCATTGAGGAATCAGACAACCTTACAATTCAGCTTTGTAATTTAAGATATCATAGATCAAAGGAAATACATTAGAAAGTCTTACTGTGCAGTTTATTACAAAAGCAAGTGTATGTAAAAGATGTTAGCTGTCACAACAGGTAATAAACATATATCTTCAAATTGAATTTCTCATATTTACAAAAACATGTAGAATCTGTGGCTAAGAGTTGGTGAGTTACAGACTTCTTCATCATTGTGACACAGGAGAAAGTGACCAGCAATGGTTTATCTAATGAAAGTGAAAGTCCTCTGTGATTTCTTATAACTTTTGTAGTTTCACTATCATCCCAGTAAGCTCCTGGTAGCTCTTACTTTTTAACCTGTTTGATTGATCAGTTTAAAGTTGTTGATCATCATGCTTACAAAGTGTTTTGTTTCTGCTATTTTTACTAGGCAACATGACAATGTAAATATAGATAGCAAGAGCAATGACTCATTTATTAATACAAGTATGGTAGCCAATACCATAGTTCATATAACTATAGTTCATATAACTATATCTTTCCTATATACTCTGATTTGGTTGGGTCACTATCTGATTCTTTATGTTTTTACAAAGTGCTTGAAATCTGTCAATGCTTTTTTTAAAAAAATTATATATGAGAGAATACATTTCCAAAGATATTTTTTAAGAAATGTACTCATCTTGGGTTTCAATATGTGAAATGGCAAAGATTATTAAGAGTTATGTACTTATGCTAAAAAATAGATGGAATTATTGTTCATGACCAAAACATTTAATGCATATTGGCCACTTCACTTTATTATAAACAGTACTATGAATAAAATTTTGTGTAAAATACTGTTGAAAGAAGTGAAACCCTACAAAATTAAAGCTTTCTCTGTGTGTGAGTGTGTGAAAAGACCTCTTGAAAATATTGTAACACGGTTGTGGTAATCTAGTCTCATTCCCCTGTACCAAAATACAAACAAATCAGTAATACAATATCTTCACAACATATGAACAGCATGCATCTAAAATCATAAGTTTTACAGATTAGAGATCACCACTACTACCTCATAACCTATTAAAAAGGACAGAAGACAGCTGAATTGGTAGAACACTAGACTGAAGACTTCTAGGTTTGACCTCCACCACCACCACCTCTGCTCACTCCCAGTCAAGTTCTGCGGTCAGTTCAATTACTTATACATCTCCGCACAAATGTGAGCCTTATGTTAAAAGTATTATTACTATAACATTTACTAAAAGGGTAGAAATATACAGTCATCATTATTATTATTATTAGTAGTATTTATGTATTTCGTTTATATTACTATATGTGTATTTATATAATTAAGATAAGCACATTATAATTATCATTATTATTTATTTTTTTCTTGAAATTATATCAGAATTATTATTGTTGAAGCAGTGTCTGCTTATCCAGTTTGATAAACCCATCTTAGACAGCAAGGTGAATTACCCTACTTTCCCACACTTTCTCCTCAGTTATGACAAGTACTGCAAGCTTTAATTACCTCAATTACTGCAACTCACAGGTCTGAAAAGATTAAATAAATGAAGTAACTTTAGTTTGTGAAGGAAGAAATAAATTGAAACTAATCACGAGAAACACAATAACAGTTATCTTTGCATATGTACTACCACAGATGAGTGAATGGACCATATCTATGAGGCCTTCTAGTAGACTACATTGATAACAAATCACAACTCAAATTACCATGGCTATACTGGACATATTGAGCAACACCTTAGCAGTTACATTGATACTCATAGAGGTTATGGATATGGTACGAGTTATAAAGAAGGATAAGGCTCTTGGAAATCTGAGTTGCAAATAACCCAATCATTTGCAACACTAATTTCAGGATTACATACCAAACAGGTAAACACACATATAAACATGGTTGTGAGACTAAGTCTTTCCCCAGGTAAGAATGTACCACTCAATGTAGACTACTAATTACTGACTTCAAGTAAGGGCTTACTTGATTCAGTGACATTAGATAATACTCGCAGGTATGGAAACTGACAAATCCCTGCAGCAGACATGTTCATAAAGGTCTTCAGTGAAATGTATGTTAAGAATGTGAGGGAGATAGCAACCTCTACCATAGACAACTGGAAGCTTCTCTATATAACAACCTGTTGTGAGCCACAAGCTAGATCTGTGGATGGAGCAAGGTACCATCCTGAGAGAAGGCAACATACGAGGTCTGATCAATAAGTATCCAGACTGTTGCCATAGTAACAAAGCTTAAAGCACACTGAGTGAAGCTGCTCAGCAAAAATTGACCTTGAACTCTGTTGTGCATGCACAGTAAGTTTTAATGTTCTAGCTCACTTCCACTATTTACAGCAGTACTTGGAAGGGAGGTGTATAGTATGTGATTGTCGCATTGACCATGACAGAAAGTTGTCATGGCGATACCTGCTCAGAGGCCCACACAAAGTTGCAGAAAGTGTTTGGAGAGGAATGTATGAGCTGCATACAAGTGTACAAGTGGTTCAGACATTTCCAAGATGGCCAAAAAATGTCAATATTGACAAACGTTCTGGGAGACCCACAACCAGTAGAACTGAGAAAAACATTTCAGATGTGCATGCAGCTGTGAGAAGAAATCATTGAATCACCATCAGAGGATGTGCAGCTTAGTTACAGTTCAGTTCAGTCCATTATCACTGAAAGATTTGGGTTTGAGATGCATGTTTGCCAAGTTTGTGCCCAAACTGCTTTCAACTGACCAAAAAGACGCTTGGGTTTCAGTTGCACAAAATCTCTTTGATTGTGTCAAGAACAATGAAAACTTTTTGAAAACTTTGCATAGGCCTCTGAGCAGATATTACCAAGCTTTTGGCAAAATTTGATGCAGATTCTCTGCTCAACTTTCTATCATGGTCAATGTGACAATCACATGCTACACACTTCCCTTCCAAACACTGCTGTAAACCTTGGAAGTGAGCTAGAATGTTAAAACTTAGTGTGCATGCACAACAGAGTTTAAGGTCAATTTGTGCCAAGCAGCTTCACTCTGCATGTTTTAGCTTCATTACCATGACAACACTCTGGATACCTACTGATCAGAATACGTAGTGATGCAATGGTACAGAAGATAGTCATAAAAGCTAAGAGACAGATTTCAAAAAATTTTGAAGATGAGCGGTGCAGGGAATAATATCAGGTCATTTGGTGAAAAGCTGGGTGTCAGGTGGAACTTGGAAAGACATGAAAAGCAAGAGGTTTATCAATGCATCTGAGGGACTTAAGCTTTAGAACATCGTTGGAATGATGTCTTGACATCTTGAAATGAGAGAAGCTACACATATCCTTATTAATGCTGAGAAGCTTAGAAATATTATAAGATGTTGCTGAATGTAGAGAATACATGGGAGAAAAATTAGCTACTGCAAACAGACCCAACAAAAGGATTAGCTATTGAAGTTGGTAGCTATATTGGTTGTCTATGTGATTAAGGATATGAAGGCAGGTAAAGGATCCAGACCATCATAATGGTTGAGATGTTGAAAATAGCTGGTGGAATAGGGCTTATCCCAACCACTCATATTCAATCAAGTAGTTTAAGGTATTTTTGATACCTAATGACAGGTATAGTAGTATCATATTCAGCTACTACAGGGGCAAAGGAGATGTTCCCAACAGAAGCAACTGCAAAGGCATCAAGTTAATAGATCAAGTTATGAAAGTAATAGAAAGAGTTATAGTGCAACTGATTAAGAAAATATTTAGCTTAAAAGTGACGTAGTTCAGCTTCATGCCAGACCCTAGGTTCCAATGTTCTCTTCTTAGTGATATGTATTTGTACATATATATATATATATATATATATATAGAGAGAGAGAGAGAGAGAGGGTTATTAATATTTCTAAGTCTCTCTAAAGGAGACTACGGCAGCGGTACTGGAAATTAATAGTTATCGCCAAGCCAACATGGCAGTCCCAAAATTAGGACGAAAGCTGCCGTGAATTAGCTCCAAGAAGCCATCGCCTCTAGCTAGCTATGTGACACACGAAACCTGTGTCCTTTATAACCTTCGAACAGGGGAGGTCAGCAGTTTCCCCTTGCTGGTTTGGCATCTGCAGACTATATATATATATATATATATACAGAAGAAATTCATAACCACTAAGCCTAGCATTCATTGAGCCAGAAAAGACTTTTGACAGAATTCCATACACTGTACGAAAATAAGGTGTAAATGAATGGCTTGTGAGAACTGTGCATATGTACAGAAATGCCATGAGTAACAAGAATTAGTAATGAGTTCAGCAAGGAATTTAGCTTATGGATATGTGTTCACTAGCCTTTATGTTTAGAGTTCTCCAGCTTCTAACCAAAGTTTAAGACCAGTCATATGTGGGAACTCTTGTATACTAATGGTGTAGTTCTCATAGTTGAAATTGATAAAGATTTAGTGTAGAAATTTCAGTCATAAGAACCAGGTCTAATACTGAGCAGCTTCAAAATAAATGTAGTGAAATTGAAGCTTTTAGGTAAAAGGTAAGCAGACAGAACTATACTGTCATCTGGGAAGTAACTACTCTGGAGGTATAGAAAAAGAATATATAGGAATTCCATATGGTCTGCCCACTGTAAATTATGGGTGCCCAAGAGATGTTGTGAGATCACAAATAGACTAACAGATCTACAAGAATAATTAGCAAGAAGAACAACCTTGAAATAAATTCTTTCAAATGCTTGGAAGGCTCTCTAGAAGTAGTTGGTAGCTTTGGGTATATAAGTGACCTAATTAACAATAGAGGTAGCTGTTCCAAAAGTATAGGGGTCAGAATAATAATAGGTTGGGGAAAGTTCAGTAGCTATTATCTCTGCTTGTGTATGAAGTGCAATGTTGCATGGTTATGAAACATGAGCACTGAAAATGGATATGTGTAGGCTAGAAAGAAAAAAGTAAACACAGTCACCTGGATGTGTAATATTGATGCCGATGAATGATGGAGCGCAACTGAATTGAGAGAAAATCTGGGTAAAAGAAGAATTAGATGTAAAATGGAAGTGACAGTTCTGGTACAAACATGTAATGCATATGGAAGATGACAATTGAGTTAAAAAGTGCCAAGCAGTTCAAGTGGAAGGAACTTGTGAAAGAGCTAAGAAAGTCATGAGGTGCAGTTGTGAAAGCTGATCTGAGAATACTGAACCATACTGAACCATACAAAAAATATTAAGTGATTGTGACACATAGCAAAATGCTGCACTAGGAAAGACCTGTTCGACTCATGCAAGTGTGTAAAAGGATGATGATGATGATGATGATGATGATGACGACGATGTTAATGACAATGATAACAATGATGATGATACCATTATTATTATAGTAGGGAGTAATGTTGGGCCTCACAGAAGCAATGACCAAGACCTTTGGTATTATGTTGTGCTTGAGAAGAAGACCCATCAAGCCAAATAAAATCGCAGTCACAGCAGATATCAGTGTCACGCAAATGGCACCCATGCCAGTGGCACATAAAAGTACCTTTTGAACATTGGGCTTCACAGAGGCAAGGACTGAGACCATTTGGTATTATGTCAGGCTTTGAGCAATGGGCTTCATGGAGACAATGACCATGTCCATTTGTCATTATGCTGTGCTTGAGAAGAAGACCCATCAAACCAAATAAAACCAGTCATGGCAGATACCGGTGTCACACAAATGGCACCCATGCCAGTGGCACATAAAAGCACCCATTACATTCTCGGAGTGGTTGGTGTTAGGAAGGGCATCCAGCTGCAGAAACCATGCTAAAACAGACTGGAGTCTGGTGCAGCCTTCCAGCTTGCCAGCCCTGGTCAAATCGTCCAAACCATGCGTGCATGGACAACGGACATTAAATGATGATGATGATGATGATAATGATGATGGAGTAGCAGGAACAGTGCCAAGTCAACAACTTTTCAGCACGTCTCTTTTGGTTCAGTTTTCAGACCCTATCATGGTCATATTAACTTATCATGGACCTGTCTATTACCCTTACATTTCTGACCTTGCATCCTTATTGTTCTAGCACTGCTAATTTCTTTCAGGCTTTCCTATACCCTACTTGTATAAAAATATATAATATTCTGACTGAAAATATTTTAGTCAAAATATGAATAAAGGGGAGTGAGGAAACAAATATGCAGAAGAGGGAGTGGGAAAACATTATCGAAAAATCCTGCTCTATAACCACATCCTGAGATACAGAAAAGCAAATGTTTGATTATAAGCATACAATCCATAATAGCTTGTAAAATAGACACAGGGCTACTTTTTTCTCAGTAAAGTCTACCAAAAAGTCTACTACAATTCATAGTTAAAGTGTAAGAGTTCATATAACAAACTACCTCAACATTTTGCTGATATAGTATTGTTTAACATCCAACAAATAGCAGTCACATTAACAATCAAAGATAATTTTCTGTAACTCACCCTTGCAATCACCTACTGTAATGTTGCAAATGTTTTGAATTGTCTTAAAATATTTTAGAAGGAAATGCCAGTATTTCCTGTTGTTGTATGTAAATAATAGAGTAGGTATGTCTTTTTGACTAACGTTTGTTGTTATTGTCCATGTACTTAATTATATTCTAAACAAATAAAATATTGCCAAACCTCTCTTAAATCACACCATAAGAGCTTAAAAAATAAAGGAAGGGCACTTTGGATAACATGGTGATTGATAAACCAAGCCTGAAAAAAACATAAAAAGGTCACCACTATCTTAAATTCTAAATGACAATTTTTTTATGTTAAAAGCCTACAAAATAAAGAAAACATCCTAGAAAAATTGCCTGACATAATCAATGTAATCTTTTATTTTAGATTTAAAAATATATGATGTAATCACTAATTTAACAGGTATTTTGTTTAAATCTTCTAAATAAATGCAAATCTGTTGGCTGTTGCTAGATATGTTTACATTGAATATACCAACATACATAACTGCCTTATGTGAATTCCCTTCTGATACAAACTACTATCTCTGAGATATTCAATTAATATCAGTTCATATGATTAATGTTTGAAATGTGTGGCGTGATTTGGAGTAAAGCATCTTAGCAGATATACGCAAAGCAGCATATGGAAGATAAATCCACACACACACACACACACACACACACACAGAGGGAAAGGTTGGGATGAGGAGTGCTTTGTAAACTTCTGATAAAAACGTTGTTTACTTCTTGTAGCTTCAGAAATATTCATTATCAATAATTTTATTTCTGAGAAAGTACAGATGGTCACTTTATTTTATAGATGAAGGAACGATGAAAGGCAAAGATAATGATCCTAGTGTGATTTGAACTAAGACTGTAACATGCCAGGAGAAATATCACAAAGCATTTCAATGATTCTGCCAATCCAGCACCCTGTGTGTACTTTATATACATATTTGTGTGTGTGTGACTGTTTGTCCCTCCCCCCATCGCTTGACAGCCGATGTTGGTGTGTTTACATCTCTATTACTTAGCGGTTCGACAAAGAGACTGATAGAATAAGTACTGGGCTTACAAAGAATAAGTCCTGGGTTCGATTTGTTCGACTAAATGACTGAAACAAGTAAAAGAATAAAGGAAAACGAATACAAAAATTCTCTCTTTCTCTCTCTCTCTTTCTCTTTCTCTCTTTCTCTCTCTCTCTTTCTCTCTCTCTCTTTCTCTCTCTCTCTCTTTCTCTCTCTCTCTCTCTCTCACTTTCTCTCTCATACACACTGACACATACCCAAAGAAACACACAGACACACACAGAAAATAAAGGAATTCTCAAACACGCCTGTGAAGACAGCTTAGAAGACAGTAAAAAATGGCCAGCAAGTCTCTACAGAGAATTGGACCCTGTACCTTGGTTCAATTCTCTGTAGAGGTTTGCTGGATACTTTCTTCCATCTTCTAAGGGTATTTACTCAATTTTTTAAGCTGTCTTCACAACCATCCTGCATACTAACTTACTTGGTGCCTCTAAGTTTGTTTACAATGTGTGTGTGTGTGTGTGTGTGTGTAACTGGTACTCTGTTGCTTACAATGACAAGGGTTTCTGTTGATCTGATTAATGGAACAGCCTGCTTGTGAGATTAATGTGCAAGTGTCTGAGCACTCCATAGACACTCATAGCCTTAACACAGTTCTCAGGGAGATTTAACATAACACAGGATGTGACAAGGCTAGCCCTTCGAAATACAGGTACAACTCGTTTTTGCCAACTGAGTGAACTGGAGCAATGTGAAATAAGGTGCCTAGCTCAAAGACACAATGCACCACTGGGAATTGAACTCACAACCTTACAATCATGAACCAAATACCTTAACTGCTGAGCCATGCACCTTCACTTTATATATATATGGTAAAATATTTGCCTAATACATAAGCACACACTAGGCACAAATTATTCTAAATTGATGAATGCATAAATTGCAAAAGTTCATATGGTTTGCTTTCATTTATGTGTAAAGCTAAACACTGATACTGACAAACATATAATAATTACATCCACATGTACATGCATGCAATCAGATATATAAACACATTGTTAAAGGGAATTATTTTTTACATCCACATAAATTCATATAACTGATAAACAGAAGATTTCTGAAATATCTGATGTTTTCAAAATACGTTTTTCAAAAACATTACATCTGTACAACACACAACTTTAGCCAATGACTGAGCCTCTGCCTTTATGAGGATGCTCAATTACCTGATATTGTGGCTAAATCTCTCTCAAATCACATTCTACTATTTTTGCACTTTTATCTTTAAGTGGGTAGATTTATTGAATAATGTGCACAGACTGAAAAGACAGGTCATGACTGGAATGCCTTTGTTTAAGGGTCTGTTCAGTCAAGGTGGACATGGAGTTAATCAACTTTACTCTATTTATGCCATGTGATAATTTAAATCTTCTGTATTTCTGTGATTTCTTCTGTATAATGACTTACATTCCTTTACTGGTTTCAGTCATAGAACAATATTCAGGCTGGAGTTACCACTATGATGTGATTCAGGCAATCATATCCACCCCAGTACTTAGTCTGGTACCCATTTTAATAAAATGGTCCCTTTTATAGACTGGCTTCTTTTTAGCAAGCTACCTCACAGTTTCCTTCTACTAAATCTCACTCACAAGTTATTTGTCAACCCAAAGCTATAATAGAAGACATGTGCTTGAGTGTCACACAGTGGGACTGAACCCGGAACCATGGAATTTCAAAGTGAACACCTAAACTCAACAATGCCTGGATGGTAAAAGATTAAGTACTTGTATTACAAAATTATTTGTCTCGTGTATCTATTCACAGGATATTTAATGAGTCTCAGAAAACTATAAATATGGTTGTTGTCAACTATACAGGATGTTATTCAAGTATGTAATCCCTAACCTAAGAGTTTATTCCTGGAAGATTAAATTAATAGAAAAACTACTGGGAAAAATAAACTTTTGAAAA